>NC_143552.1:110764166-111066388 GCF_054136105.1 Typopeltis vanoorti
TTTCAACTCTTATCAGATTTACAAGAACACTTAGCATTATATTACATAGGAGAATTTACAATTAAATGACTCTTTCGATATTTCTTATCAACCATTTCACTTACACCTATATACAAGCATTTTCTCTATGAATTTTTGTACCCGTTAAATCTGAATGAAAGATTTTACAATATAATAAACCTTTCATTCAAGATTTAACACCTTAACATAACATGTGTTAAACCAAACTGACAGCAAAAAACAGTGCAGAATATCCCTTGTAACATATGAATGCACAGCTGCTCATGAACTCCAAGCTATACACTGAATTGTATATAGCTGAATACAAAGAATATTTATATTAACCATTTTGCATGTATCTGCTAGATCAGCTGTGAGCTCTGCAGGGTTAAAGGCGAGTTAATCAAAACTCTTGCCGCGTATATCAAGGGATTTGCCGCAATTAATTTTGCCACATTAATCAAATCGCGCGTTAAGCAAAACCTCATTAAGCAATGCATACCTGTAATTAATTTGGAACAGAGGATTCGATGGTAGATTAGTGTGTTGGATTGGATGGCTGTCTGATACATATTCAGCAGGTTGTGTACTAGGTAGTGATATCCCAGAAGAGGAAAGTCACTAGTGAGCCAGGGTTCTGTTTTAGGGCTGTTGTTATTTAATTTGTATGTAAATGACATTGGATGGGGCTTTAATGGTAAATGGTAATATTTGCATATGATGCAAAATTTCTAGACAATTTGAGATCAAGCCTCTTAGCATAAACACATCACAACCATTGTATTCTTAGCTTAAAAAACTAGGATTTCTCTTTTGCTCAAGATGTTACTTCACCCCTGAACAGCTGTTAACTTTATACAAATCACAAATCTGCCCAACTATCGAATACTACTCTCACATATGGGGTGGGAGCCCCTAAAAGCTCCCTCAAAATGGTTGACTCAATGCAGAGGAGAGCAATTAGACTTATTAATGACTCATCTCTTGCCAACTCACTCCCCCAACTTTCACACAGACTTCTAACCAGAAGTCTGTGTGTGGTTTCTGCAATATGTATATTCTACAAATATTTGTTTGGGAAATGTTCATTAATAATTCCCCCACTTAGTACTAAGCTTGTTGGAACACATGCAGCTGCTTCTCAATATCCCTTCACAGTGCACCTTGAAACCCACAGAACAAGTTTCTTCTCCTCTTCCTTCATCCCTGCAACTGCTGTATTGTGGAACAGTCTTTCTCCTGTTGTGTTTCACAAGGAATACAATATACAGTCTATTAAATCAAATGTAAACAAGTTCCTCCTTTCTCAACCAACTACCCATATACAGTATTAATGTACTATAGGTTGATCAACCAACCTCTCACGTATGTGCTCAACATAAAAAAATGACTTCAATAGCCTGCATGAGTGAGTATGTGGGGATATCAGTTTAATGTATCAAAGTATAAATTTTTAAAATTTGGGAAGCAAAGATGAGATGCAGAATATAGAATTGGTGGAGATATCCCAGAGGAGGTGGAACAGATGAAAGATCTGGAAGTGATGGTGGATAGGGACTTTTGTGAATCATTTTGCTAAAATTGTGAGAACAGCAGATTATGGGAATGATGCATAGATTACTGACATATATAAGTAAGGATGTTACAGTTTTTTCTTTGTACAAGGCTCTCATCAGACTGTATATTGATTACTGTGCACAGATTTTGCCTTTGATTTTCAAAAGGATGAGTTGTTGGAGAGGGTTCAGAGATGTTTGACTAAGTTGGTTTTTAGTCACTTGGATGTGAAGTATGAGGACAGATTGAGAGAATGCAAATTGCAGAGCCTTGTGGATAGTAGGTGGGGGGGGGGGGGAGCATAATTGAGACATAAGTTGGTAAGGGTTAATTACCAAATTAATGTGGATGAGATTTTTAAGGAGAGTGCGAGGCATAGATTTTTTGTACGGAGAGCGGTGAGTGATTGGAATGCATTGCCTGAAAGTGTAGTGAGTGCGGAGACAGTGAATGCATTTGTCTAGGTATGATGAGCTGTGCACATGCGTTGGACATCCCATGATGAGTCTCTTGATTCCATGGAGGTCTGATAATATATTTTATGTAATCTGGACACCTTGCTCTAGAGTCTGAACATCACTTTTTTTAAGGCACTTCATGACTCCACTAAGCATGATAATCTCACCCTGATGAAATTCATTTTCCACCTAAAGCCATTAACAAACATGCATGTCCACAGTAGGATCTAGAGAGCACGTATGCTACTCCCTTTGCTAACGAGGCCAATATAATTACTTTGTGATAGTTTTTGTGATTACTTAGTTAAGGACACAGAGAATTTCAAATTTCTAATCACCTCTTCACATTTAAGCTGTGAGCTTTTCATTTCCCTTATGTGTGTTTGTGTGTGTACTTCTATAATATTTCCTTTAATGTTTCTTTTAGTAATGTCTCTGTGGTTGAAAGAATGACAAAACATGTACTCCAATTAGAAAAGAGCTGGGTTCAGTTCTCTTTGCAAGGAATAGTTTATATATGAACTTTTTCAGTTAAAAGTTGGTCTTGTGCATAGCCTGAATATTTTTCCTACAAACTCATCAGAGTTTTTCCTTCCACAAAACAGCAAACTGACCAGAAGGTGTGCATTTAACAGCCAATACTTTATAAAGTTGTGCAGTTCAGACGGTTGATTGTGTAGTGTTGTCCTGCAGATTGACCTCATCATAACTGGGGACTCTTTTGAGTTGTGTAATAATATAATTCTGTTTTGAATTATATTAGATAGACATTAAACAAGTTAATTTTTTTTAAATTACCACTGTTTAACTACAGTAATCTGCTTTTATTTTGTGTCATATTTTTATTTTATTATATTTTTATTTTATCACCACAAGTAAAATAAACGTAACTTAGATAGGGTAGTGGACTCACATTGGGTGATAAAATTTATCTACCACGGGAGGGCAAACAACTTTGCCCATAGTGAGATTTGAACACTATCTATTGGTTGAAGAGCAGAGTTGCTACTCACTTGATCAGCCAGGAGGACAATAAATAATTTATACTACTACTGAGCTTACATCCAAGATCTCTAAAGATTTGCATTCCATGTCAGCAAGGATTAGATGATTATTGGGGTGGGGGGAGATGTTATAATGCCAAAATTTATGCAAAATACTTTCTGTAATCAAGACACTTTTCTTAAAGAGCAGTGTTTCTTGAATATGGAAGGTCAAATTGTAATGAGTCCTGAAATTTTTCCTCCTCTTTATTTGTTACAGCTTGTGTGTAAAGTGTCTTTAGCTTGAATGTTTGGTAATTATTATACTGGCCACATTAGACGGAAATCATTCATTTATTAATGTTTTTTTTTTTAATTGAAATAACATGAAATCACAAACTTTTAGAGAAGACTGTTAATATTTAATGAATTGTCCTATAATATGTGCCATTGTTAATATTTAATGTGTATTATAAATAATATTTCATTTACTAACAATTATTTTTATTTTTGACTCCGAGTGTCCCTATATGTTATTATATTTGCACAAAGAGTTCACTCCAATTGGTGCAATGACTTTAACTCACTTTTTCAGAATCCAGCTAATCATTGACTCAACACCAAGTACAAAATAAACACATTTAATAAAACTTAAAACAACATATATACACTTCTAGTAAAAATACATAACTACAAATACAGATTAAATGGATCCAAGGCCTTATTTAAAAAATACAAACTTACTCTTAAGACAAAACACTTTTTCTTTCACAAATCACAAAAAAATGTTTATAGTCTTTTTCTTTTCCTGTTAAGGCTCTTTTCCAGAAGTTACAAGGTTCTGTACTTCAATTTTAGGATCCCTTTAAAATTCTTTTTTTACTGCCTCACACAAAACAAAATCAAGTTCCTTCCTATTTGAATATATCTTGGCCAGTTTATAAAAACTTAGTTTCAAGATTTCCTTCTTCTTTACTTATTCCTCCTTGAAACATATTATTTCCACTATTCCCTTTTCGGAATACAATATAAAATTTCCTTTTGACTGCCGCACACAAAAATATCAAGTTCCTTCCAACTTGAATATATCTTGGCCAGTTTATAAAAACTTAGTTTCAAGATTTCCCTTTTCTTTACTTATTCCTTCTTGAAACATATTATTTCCACTATTCCTTTTTCGGAATACAATATGAAATTTCCTTTTAACTGCCGCACACAAAAAATCAAGTTCCTCCCAACTTGAATATTCCTCGGCCAGTTTATAAAAACTTAGTTTCAAGATTTCCTTTTTCTTCTGTACTTGTTCCTTCTTGAAACATATTATTTCCACTATTCCTTTTTCGGAATACAATATGAAATTTCCTTTTGACTGCCGCACACAAAAAATCAAGTTCCTCCCAACTTGAATATTCCTCGGCCAGTTTATAAAAACTTAGTTTCAAGATTTCCCTTTTCTTTACTTATTCCTTCTTGAAACATATTATTTCCACTATTCCTTTTTCGGAATACAATATGAAATTTCCTTTTGACTGCCGCACACAAAAAATCAAGTTCCTCCCAACTTGAATATTCCTCGGCCAGTGTTCTAAAAAACTTTCCGAACGCTCTCTTGTTTACCACTGTAACTTGGATACGCAACGCTTTCTTTGTCAGCTGTCAATCAAACATCAAGTTCTCTCCGGGAGCATGCGCACTTCAACAACGTCAGAAACTACGCATTGTAAAAATATGGCTGACTCGCTGTATCCACCAACGCTGAAGAAAGTCTTTCATAAACACAAAATTCAACATTTAAAAATACAACAAACTTTCTTATAAATAATACAAATAATCAATTAAGTAAGTACTTTAATATTTTTACTTCCCTACATATTACTTCTAACATAATATTTTCATAACGAGCACATCACAAGTGCAGACACTGCGTGTATGAAAACAAAAACTAACAAGCAATATTAATACGTAAAAATATTCAGAAATTTTAATATGATTATTTTTACATCAGTTTCATTTTTCTGTGAAAAAATTTTTTTTTTTAAAAAATTTTTTTTTATATTTAACCTACATCTAAACAAACTTTTAATATTTATTTCTAAATCGTTATATTTTAAGTTCTAATCTAATTATCTAATCATTATGTATATCTTCTGAATCACTAGTTTCAGAATCATCTGACACTAGAGATAATTCTGAACTTTCTTCTTCCAAATTAGTATACTTAAAAATTTCATTTTTATACCTTTCAAACACTTCATTTAAACTACTTGAATGATGTCCTAAATCTATAGAATCATCACTATCAGAATCAGTTTCTACAGGTTTTTGTGATTCTATAAGTTTCTGGGATTTCTTATCCTTACTAACTAAATTTGAGGTATCTTTAACTTCCCTTTTCTTATTTAATCCTATATTTATCAACCTATGAAATTCCGCTATACTTTCATCAATATTAGAATCAATTTGATTATCATTATTCCTACATTGTACATCATCTGAAATGTGTGTCTTGGGAATTCTAAAATTTCTTGTATTTTGGTTCACTTTACCAAAATTTAATTTTTTCCTTCGCTGCATATTTGAATTATGAGTATTAAATCTATTCCCTTTCCTATCATTTAACTTTGAATAAGATTCACAATTAGTATTAGGAAAACTACATTCATCCTTCAATATTTTATTCATGTTATCACCTAAAGTAACTAAATTTTTATTTCCCAAAAAGTACCTTTTTAATCTATCAGAATGTACATTTAAAATTTTACTAGGATTATTGACATCTTGAATTCTAAAATTCACAGGAGAAAAATTGTCTAAAATTCTAAATGGACCTAAGGCTTTCTTTCCTAATTTCCCAACTCTTTTAATACTAGATTTATCATCTAACAATACCAAATCACCTGGTACAAAAGATTTATACTTTCTAAAGCGATTTATATATTGTCTAGTTTTCTGAGCACTTAATTTACTTATTTCACCTACTAGTCTATGAGTAGTGGAAAACTTATCTATTACTAATTCTAAATATTCATTTATATCACTGTATCCTGTATTTGGAATAACTGAAACAAGTTCATTAGGAAAAACTGGATCAAAACCATATAATGCAAAAGATGGTTTTTCCTTGATAGCAGAATGAAAAGCAGACCTACATGCAAATAATGTTTGAGAGATATGTGTATCCCAATCATTCATTTTGGTGTTTGCCAACTTTGAAAGTATTTGCTTTATGTTTCTATTTAGTCTTTCACACATACCATTACATTGCGGATGATAAGGTGTTGTAAAAATCTTCTTAACATTAAGAAGATTTGATGTTTGATTGACAGCTGACAAAGAAAGCGTTGCGTATCCAAGTTACAGTGGTAAACAAGAGAGCGTTCGGAAAGTTTTTTAGAACACTGGCCGAGGAATATTCAAGTTGGGAGGAACTTGATTTTTTGTGTGCGGCAGTCAAAAGGAAATTTCATATTGTATTCCGAAAAAGGAATAGTGGAAATAATATGTTTCAAGAAGGAATAAGTAAAGAAAAGGGAAATCTTGAAACTAAGTTTTTATAAACTGGCCGAGGAATATTCAAGTTGGGAGGAACTTGATTTTTTGTGTGCGGCAGTCAAAAGGAAATTTCATATTGTATTCCGAAAAAGGAATAGTGGAAATAATATGTTTCAAGAAGGAACAAGTACAGAAGAAAAAGGAAATCTTGAAACTAAGTTTTTATAAACTGGCCGAGGAATATTCAAGTTGGGAGGAACTTGATTTTTTGTGTGCGGCAGTTAAAAGGAAATTTCATATTGTATTCCGAAAAAGGAATAGTGGAAATAATATGTTTCAAGAAGGAATAAGTAAAGAAAAGGGAAATCTTGAAACTAAGTTTTTATAAACTGGCCAAGATATATTCAAGTTGGAAGGAACTTGATATTTTTGTGTGCGGCAGTCAAAAGGAAATTTTATATTGTATTCCGAAAAGGGAATAGTGGAAATAATATGTTTCAAGAAGGAATAAGTAAAGAAGAAGGAAATCTTGAAACTAAGTTTTTATAAACTGGCCAAGATATATTCAAGTAGGAAGGAACTTGATTTTGTTTTGTGTGAGGCAGTAAAAAAAGAATTTTAAAGGGATCCTAAAATTGAAGTACAGAACCTTGTAACTTCTGGAAAAGAGCCTTAACAGGAAAAGAAAAAGACTATAAACATTTTTTTGTGATTTGTGAAAGAAAAAGTGTTTTGTCTTAAGAGTAAGTTTGTATTTTTTAAATAAGGCCTTGGATCCATTTAATCTGTATTTGTAGTTATGTATTTTTACTAGAAGTGTATATATGTTGTTTTAAGTTTTATTAAATGTGTTTATTTTGTACTTGGTGTTGAGTCAATGATTAGCTGGATTCTGAAAAAGTGAGTTAAAGTCATTGCACCAATTGGAGTGAACTCTTTGTGCAAATATAATAACATATAGGGACACTTGGAGTCAAAAATAAAAATAATTGTTAGTAAATGAAATATTATTTATAATACACATTAAATATTAACAATGGCACATATTATAGGACAATTCATTAAATATTAACAGAAAAAGAGCCTTAACAGGAAAAGAAAAAGACTATGAACATTTTTTTTGTGATTGTGAAAGAAAAAGTGTTTTGTCTTAAGAGTAAGTTTGTATTTTTTAAATAAGGCCTTGGATCTGTAGAAATTTTGAATTTTTTCCCCTTTTTTTATGTGGCATTTTATGATTGATTAAGGTACACACAATATTTTAATATAAATTTTTTTAAATGTATTTACCAGGCTTCAGAAATGCTGCTTGCATATGATGAGCATGTTCTAGTCAATACTTTTAAATTTGGAATCATATACCAAAGACAGGGGCAGGTAAGTGTGAAGGATGGCAAGATTGTTTCATTAAGCTGCAAGTTGCTTTTCTTTTATGCATAAGAGTGAAGCAATTTCTTACATAAAAGTAGTAATATGAGGGGGGACTATAAAGTTCTGATAAACACCTAGAACAAAAATGACATTAAAGCAACTGATATAATCGCAAAAAGGAACATATTTAAAAGAATAAATTAATAATTTGTTCTTTTTCTTTTAGGATATATAAGAAGATATAAAATTAATTAATTTTTGTTCTAGGTCTTTATCAGAACTTTCCTAATTAAATGGTTAATTCATAATTCTCATTGTACAGGCATCTCCATGGAGTGTGAAGACTCATCGCAGGATTATTACTGACTACATTGTTATTTGACTTCCAGTGATGACCTCTTGTTGTGGCCCCTCTAGTCAAGTGCTGAAACATTCCCCTGCATCAATCCTATAACACCCTTTGAGTGACTTAATGTTTCTATCATATTCCCTCTTTCTCCTATCAACCAACTTCTGCATAATTTGTGTGAAGAAGTTCTGCAACTTCTTCATGCCCTCAATCTATCCTTATATGGAACAGACCATGTACCATCTTGGTTGCTCACCTCTGAATCTTCTCCACTGCTTCCTCATCTCTAAGAAACTCAGAAGACTAGATCCGAGCACAGTAATCCAGATGTGGATGTACCAAGGTCTTATAAAGAGGAATAACTCTATTTGTTATTCCTCTTCCTTATCTCTATTTGTTAGTGTGTTCTTCAACAGCCAAGTAATTTTATGAGCTACCTTAGCAACCTTATCAGTATGTCCTCTAAACTTTAACTCTGTCTACCACCACCCCTAAATCTCTAGTTTCAGTGTGGTACATAGCTTGTAATCTATTTATCCCAAAATGCGTAACTTTACATTTCTCCACATTAAACTCGCACTCTTTATCATTTGCCCATACTGACAGCCTTTATGTGCATGAAGTGTGAACTGACGTGTTTAGGATACTGATATAGGCAATTTTGAATATATAATTTTCTATAAATAATTTATAACTTTTTTTGTCCATATTTACAATGGGAAACAGTGTTGACCTACTGAATGTCCCATTTTCTGCCAGAACTTTTGTGGATTGTATGATTATAGTTGAAGAGGGTTGGAAAACTTGTGTATAAATAAGGCCTGTAAAAAGAATTGCTGCATTTGCCAGTGTATAAGATGCACTGGCCTATAAGATGCATCCCCTTTTTTGTACACATTTTAAGGAAAAAAACTTTATCATTGAATATTATAATGAATTGACAGTATTTCAAATATAAAGTAATAAATAGGTCTACTTTCAACAAATACCTAATCTAACTAGAAAAGAGTACCCACCTTTTAATCTTCTTCGTCAAAACCCAAAAATTCATCTCCAGAGCTAAATGAAGAGACACTTGAAACCTTTTCTAAATCAGTTCTAAATTTTCTAAATCAGGTGGTGGCCCAAAATGCCTCTCTGAAGCGCTGTTTCCATGTTCTTTAGCATACGCAATCGCACGTAGCTTGTATGCAATATTGTAGCAATGCCGATGTTTTTTCAGCCATAATTTGCCAAGAAATTTAGAGAAAATTTAACAGCAGAAATTTATCACCATTCACAACAACTGTGACAACAATTGGAAAGTTTAAACGAACAGGAACACAGCTTGATCGTCGATGACAGCGCATGTGCATCCACTGAACTCTACATAACTGGAATGCTCTCACACACACACCACAAGGGAGCAAGAAAGAAATCGCATAACTCAGAACAGAGAAAATTTCCAGAAATGAAAGTAATAAAAAACTGAGTATCAGCGTATAAGACGTACCCTGTTTTTCAGACCTATTTTCAAAGAATAAAAGTGCGTCTTATACGGCTGCAAATACGGTATTTCAGTTTTCTTTGGTTCAATCTGGAAAAATAATTTCCCAAGTGATTACTTTTTCCGATTTCTGTGCGTATTATATGGCTGTATTTAAAAATCATATCAAAATGCAAATTTTCCTGTCTCACTCTAGTATTTGCCAATGATAATCTAAGATCACCATGAACTCTTTGTATTTCTCACATAAAAGGCATGCAAGAAACATAGCTGTTGTTCATTTGACCTTTATGCTTTCCATATTTAAAATTACTTTAATTGATAAAGTATTCAAAGTTATCCTACAATTAATTGCATTAAACCAATTAAGATGAGCATTGATGTGCTAGGCATTCTTAATTCATACATCAGTAAAAATGCATTTATGCAGTCAAATTGATGTGAATTTTGTAGCGCAGGGTTGTATTAGCCACCCAACCTAAATGGGCAGACGCCACTGAACTGGTGGATGTTTTTTTCAAGACAGATTGGGATGTTTCCTTTAAGTGCTTCATGGTGTTTTCCAAAGGCTATCCAACCAAGTTGAATTCTATATATAATTTCTTCTGTAGTCACTCTCTATCATGATCTTTTGTCCTAGGTAAACATAGGAAATTATTCAATCAATTTCTTGGTGTTCCATACTGACTTTTCTTGGTAATGTATTTATTATACATTATTTTTGTTTTGTCTTTGTTTATATTTAATCCTTTCTTTTTACCTTCTGCATTCAATTCAGTGATCGTTTGTTGAAGTTCTTCAGAGTTTTCAAGAAGAACAACGTCATCAGCAAATTGTAGGTGATTTGGTTCTTTCCCATTTACAATAATTCCTCTATTTTTCCAATCCAGGTTTTTAAAAATTTCTTCTGGTGCTGCTGTAAATAATTTAGGTAAAATGGCACCCCTCCTTTTTCTCTTTTTTATAGGGAAATTTCATATCTGTTCCTGATTTTTAAGATGCAGTCGAATTTGAATTGAATTATTGAATTTATAATTTAATAATAAAATAAGACCTTGCATACTGGCCACTGAATTAGAAACTTTATGCAGATGTATGTAAACATCGTGCAGTGTGTATATGGAAAATACTTGGTCACCTTATTACCACATGTTCTAGCTGACTATTTAAGAATGCTGCTGGTCAGTAATTGTTAGTATATTGTGTTGATCACAATGGGGAAAACAAAGGATCTTTTATAGTTCAATAAAGAGCTTATTGTGGATGCCTGTCTGGCTGGAGCCACAATTTTGAAAGCAGAAGAGCTGACTGGTTTTTCAAAAGGTGAAATATCCAAATGTTTAATCATTGGAAAAATAACTGACATTGCCTGTCTAAGAGGTGTAACCGTGGTCCTAAGAAGGACCACAGTGTGCAGCAATTGGCCAAAGCATTTAATTAAGACAGGAATGTTTAACTCATATCTCACTGAACTATGAGCAGGGAATTGAAGAGTATCAATATTGAGTCTCATGCTTATATGGAAACCTCTATATTAAATGAAAGTTTCTAATTCAGTGGCTGGTATGTGTAGTTATTTCCAAAATACTGGCATATGTGGGTTATCTATCATTAATTAGAACAAGTGGAGGGGAAAAAAAAAAAAAAACTTGTGATGAAGGTATAATTCTTGAACAGGTGGATAATTCCAATGCCGATGTATATAAAAAAAATTAATTATGTATATGTTACTTGGCAAAAAGTGTACCCTTGATCATTAGTAAATAAAAGTAAATTCTTAAAACTCGAAGTGAAAGTAAATTAAAATAGAAATAAATACACATGACAGACACACTAAATTGTACATGATTTGCTGCTCCATCAAACCACATTTATTCCTGCCATTTCGAGATGTATCTCTTGATCAACAATGCTAGTCCATTGGATAAGGCCCTCCATACACAGAGGCAGATCAAGTAGTTGTTGGACCTGTGGTCACCAGGCCCCCCCCCCCGAGCTATGTGGAAAAAATTAAGAGACCTATAAAAACGATATAGATGTTACGCATTCTGATGATGAATTCGGACGGTTTCTACTATTTTTAAAAGAAGATAGACAAATTCACTACCACACAAGTTTACCAGGCTGCAAGAGAAATGTAAACTTTTCCAAATGTCGAAATTTTTAGGTGCCCTATAAATTTTACTGCCATGGAGCTCCCAGCCATCTTAATCTGCCCCTGTCCATATAGTTATTTACTAAACTACCAATGTATGCAGCTGTGTTTGTTATTGGTTAAGTTAGTCATGATTGGTCAAATGTGAACATGTCAATGCATACTGATTACGTTATGTTTTGCAAATTCTTATGTTAATACTTAACCTAAAAGCAATTATTAAAAGTTATAGTTCATCATCATATTCCTGATATGATGTATCCTCAAGAGTAGTACTAGAATGCTAGAGGATACCATTCTAGTACTGCATGAGAAGTTTACATTATTAACTTCTTATCAACCATTTCCCTATAAATTAGTCTGTTTCTATTAGGCCTTCAGTATTGTCAGATCTTATATTTTGTCCCTCTAAGGCATTTCTAACTCATCATCCCACCTAGATCTAAGTCTTCCTCAGTGTGTTTTTCCTGTTATCAAACATCTAATTTGCTAACATTTCTTCTCTCATTCTGTAAGTAACCATACCACTTTAGATTAGCTTTGATCACCCATTCTTAAATGCTAACAATTTCAGGTACCTTCCTAATATCTTCATTTTTAATATGACTCTGCTATTGATACCATCTGTTCACTCTCCCAATTTTTCTCAGAACTCATTTGCAGTTACTACTCTGATCACTGTTTTATTTCTAACCCATTTCTCAGATTCATAAGTTTAAAATTGATTTTAACACTGTTTTATATACAGCTAATTTAGTGTTTTGACTAATTTTTCTCTTATTCCATATAAATCGATTTGCTTGATTTTCCCCATCATGCCAGTTGTGCATATTCCAATTTTTTCATTGTGTATGTTAGGCACACACAGAAAAGGCCAAGTAACCTGGCTTCTTTGATATTTAATTCTTTCCTTTTTGTGCCATGCTAAAATGTTTCTCTTGTTCTTGAGGTTGTCCATTTGATGCATCTTATGTTCTTGATGTTCCTGCTTATGTAATCATTTTATTACAGATTTTCATGCCAAATTTGTTACAGCAGATATTCAATTTACTATGATTTGCTACCACTTTCATTTGTAATGTAATCCATATAGATAATGAATAACAGTGGAGATAATGTGCACCCTTGTCTACATCGAAGCATATTCCTGTACCTCTTCAAATTCTAATTGTTGATTTACAACTTAAATATGGACTGTATATTGGTCTACATTACATTCTGTTTACAACATTTAATTGTAGCATTTTGAATAGCTTTTCTTTTGGCCTTGATATATGCCTTTCCCAGATCTACAAACTTAAATGGAGATTCTTCTTATTCAACTCTTTGTCTTAAAGGAAGATCTGATCTTCATAACCACTATTTCCTTCTGAATTATGCAGTGCAGGCACTGTAAAACTTTTATATCTCTTTACTTGAACATTTTTGGTCGAATATTGTTCACTTCAGCTGCCTTTCCACATGCCAGGCTTTTGATGGCTTTCTATATTGATATGTATTTCAAACTACATTCCTGTTAAATATTTCTGTCACTTCTCATTTCACTTAATAATCTTCAAAAGTAATTACTTCAAACATTTAGAATAACTTTACTTTCACCTTTATCATTTTCCGATTCCCTTTACAGTAATTTTGATTCCATTTCTAAACTCTTTCACTTGCCTCCAGAACATTTTGCCACTTTCTGATATTTATCTTGGTCTTTTCGGTCTTCCATTGACTTTTGTTTAGATAGTTTTGCTTTCTCACATTTTTTCTCTGTATCTTATCTGAGCACATACTATCTTACTTTCTAGGTACTTTTTTATTATTATTATTATTATTATTATTGTTCCCGGAAACTCCAAGGAGTCGACAGACTCATCGAGGGAGTCCCTAACATCATGTCTGGAACAACTATTCAACATTTACACAGTATCTATCATATCTTGCCTTGAACTCATTCACGGTCGTAGCACCCACAACAGACTCTGGAAGCTTATTCCACTCATTCACCACTCTCCAAGTAAAAAATCTAGCTCTAACACCCTTGTCAACCACGCTCTTGCCCAGCTTCCATGCATGGCCCCTAGTCCTCCCACCATCAGTCATATTTTCAAAAATATCTTCTTGATCAATCTTATAAAAACCCTTCAGTAATTTGAATGTCTCAATCATATCACCCCTCCTTCGCCTATCGCCAATTTCTGCAACCCACAAATCCTCAGCCTATTCTCATAAGGTTCATTCCACAGACCTGCTATCATCTTGGTCACTCGTCTGTGGACCCTCTCCACTTCCTCCCCATCACGAAGAAACCCTGGTGCCCATAACTGGGCACAGAAGTCCAGATGGGGTCTTATCAAGCTCGATACAGAGGAACAACAACTTGCTTCTCTCTGCATGTTAAAGTATTTTTCATAAGCCAAGTGATTTGGTGAGCTGTTTTAGTTACTTTTGCAATGTGCCCCCTAAACTTCAACTCCCTATCCACCAGTACTCCCAAATCCCTGGCCTCATCAATCTCCTGGAGTACGGTTCCACCTATACGATATACTGCTGCTATTCTTTTCACCACAAAGTGCATAACCTTACACTTTGCCACATTAAACTGACATCCATTTTTCCTAGCCCAGTCCTCCAAACTATCCAAATCATCCTGTAAAATTTTGACATCCTGTGCACTCACAATTGCTCTACCCAACTTTGCATCATCAGCAAACAAGTGAACACTTCCTCTCAAATCCTTTCCAATATCATTGATGAACAAATTGAAAAGCAGTGGTCCAAGAACAGAGCCCTGCGATACTCCACTAGTCACAAGACGTCTTTTTGACTCCACTCCTGAATAAACCACTCTCTGCTATCTCTCCTTCAACCACCCTCCTATCCATCTTACCAACCCTATATCTATCCCCATCTGCTCCAGTTTACTGATTAGGGTTCCATGTGGTATCCTGTCAAAGGCCTTGGCAAGGTCCAGTAGTATCATTGTAAACCCATTACCCCTATCCAGTTCAGCCATCACTGTGTTATAAAACGTGAGCAAGTTACTGAGGCATGATCTACCCTTCACAAAACCATGTTGTCCCCCATACAATATCCCATTTTCATCTATCCAATCCTGTATTCTTTTCTTGACTAATTTCTCTATGACCTTGACAATGATTCCTGATATGCTAATCGGTCGGTAATTTACAACAGCAGTCTTGAAACCTCCTTTATGCAGTGGAACTATTTTCCCTTCCTTCCACCCGCTCGGGACTAACCCAGACCCGAGACTCAAATTAAACAAAATGGTCAAGGATACTGACAATTCTTTAGCTGCTTCTCGTACTACACGAGCTGGTATACCATCCAATCCCACAGATGTATTGACATTGAGGTTATGCAATAGATTACTCACCTCCACTTCATTCACCACAATTCCCGTATAATCTACTGGTTTATTCGTTTCTGCAATGTCACCACCTGGATGATATATTCTTGCAAAGTGCTCACTCAGTAACTCAGCTATCTCAACTGATTCAGTTACCTCCCTCCCTACCATCGGCATTCTTTAAAATCATTCTGCCATGTACATTTTTCCTTTTACTTGCTACATATCTAAAAAGCTGTTTAGGATTCTCTTTAGCCTGCATGGCCAATGTTCTTTCGTAATCCTTTTTTGCTTTTCTTACCACACTCGTCACCCTTCTGGCCTGCGCTTTATACCGTTCATGTGCTTGCCGGTCACCTTTCTCCTTAAATTCCCTCCATAGTTGTTTCTTTTTTTGCAGCTCAAGCTTAATGGTGTTATTCATCCATTTAACCCCTACTTGATTTATTATTCGGACTCTAGGTATACAGTCAGCCATTGCTTCATGCAAGCACTTCTTAACTACCTCCCATGCACTATCAACTTCTAGTCATTGCAGTTGCACATGCCATGGCACCGAGCCAATCAAACTCCTAAGCTTGTCATACTTTCCCGCCCGATAATTCCACATGTATCCTGTCTTAATTGAAAATTCTACCCCTTTAGCCACCTCCCGAGTCAAGACCCTATGATCACTCTCACCGATTGGTGGCAATGTGGTCATATTTGTTACAGCCAAATCCTTAGATGTAATTACTAGGTCAAGCACTCTCTGATCCCTAGTGTTTTCCATTACATGCTGTCGCAGATAGTTATCCCTTAATAACCACATAAAATCCAATTCCTTCCTCCCATGTGTCCTCTCCTCATTCCAATATGCGACCATAGTTAAAATCTCCCATAATAATCACCCTCCTTCCACTCATTTCTTCTATTTGCTTGTGCATATTGTCACCACCATCTTTTCCATCACCTGGTCTATAGCAGCACCCAATTGTATATTTAGTTCTGCTAGCCACAATCTCACACCAAATGGCCTCAAATGTGCTCTTTTCTCTATCCTGCAATTCAACTTCTATTCTCCTTGGCTGTAGCTCATCAGCTATCATCAACAATACTCCTCCCCCCATTTTATTCTCTCTGTCATTCCTGAACACACTATACCCATCACATTCAATTCCACTAGCTGTATCATCTACAGTCAGCCATGTTTCACTAATACCAATAACCTGTGGTCTGGAAGTGCCAACCATGGCCCAAAACTCTTCCTTCTTGTTCCTAATACTCCTAGTATTAGTGTACATGAATTTAAGACCCCCATTAGCCCCAACCCTACCTTGATGCCTTATATTAACTATCCCACTCTGGTTTGTTGTCCTTATTTGCTCTAGCATATTATATTCATTCTTACATTCAACTGCCTCCCTAAGGACTGTATATCTACTCCCCCCCCTTAACAAATCTAGTTTCCCTGAATTTGCACGTCCACTACATTCAGCAACATTTTCTCAAGTCTTCTTACACCATAACCATTCAAATGCAAGCCATCCATCTTATATAGATCCTTTCGCCCATCAAACTCACTCCACACGTTCACAAATTCCATACTACTCGTCATACATAACCCACGCATAAAGTCATTCGCAATTATGGCCCTCCTTTTAAACATTTCACTGTCATACCGTGGCAAAAGACTAATCTTTCTAACTCTCTCACTCTTTTCTTTTGCTACCTCAAACAATTCATTCAGGTCTTCTATCATTTCCATTTTATCTCCTTTCAAATCATTCGTACCTGTCACAACAATCATTTCTTTCACCCTTTCCTTTTGCTCTCTAATAGACTCAGTTACATCCTTTATGGTCGCACGAGGTTGGTACGATTTTGTCAAATCCTCTACTAACACACCTCGTACTAACGAGTCTCCATACAGCACTCTATCCTTCATTTTGTTCATGTTCACATTCATACGCCTATTTTTCCTGTCATACCTTTTATTATTGGTTGGTTCATTCAGTCGACTTTTGTTCATGCACTCTAGCTGCTGTTTTGCCCTTTCTATCGCACCATTCAACAACGCGATCTCATTCAATGCATCTATCTCATCTTTTTTATTCTCTGAGAAACCATTAATACTATCATTCACACTTTCTACATTCACACTCTCATAATTCTCATGTACAACCTTGCCGTTTCTTGTCATATCGCTATTTTCTTCATTCTGAAGTTTGACAAAAATATCACACTCACGATCCGAAATACACTTCAATTCCTCATTCTCCCTACATTTTCTACACACATTCAATCCTTTATTATCATCTATCCACACTCCGACCGCACTCCGTAAAGCGTACATTTCACAGCTAGTACACTGACTCATTTCTTTTATACTATTGTTCTTTGATAACGATGGCGAACCATCATTACTGGCTGCCATTTTCCTTCTTACAGGTGCCATAATTATTGCAACATGTTTTATCAAATAATAAGTTATACACACCAAAAACACACAAACAGACGCACTAAAATATGCAAGGCAAACAAAACTACGCAATATTAACTAATTTTATCAACGATAACTGAAAATAATACTTATCTTATCAGGAGCTTGCATGAACACTACACACTACGATATAACCTCAAACTCAACCCCTTTTCATATACTTTTTTTTCTTTGTTTTTTCATGACTGCCTATTTAAGTTTCCAAGTCCGCCATGGTGTTCTGATTTTCCTATCCTTATTGAATCTTTCACCACACACCTCTCTGGCTGAATCAATGTTTTCTTCATTGGGCTGCTGTCACTAATTCTCCAAGTTTTGGTCATTTTTTTTTTCATTGAATAATATTTGTGTATTTGAGTCTACAATTAACATTTGAATTAGATTTGATTTTGATTCTTTCTAAAACTCTACGATAGTCAGTTTTATTCGCTCTAAACTGGTGATTAATGCCTATTTCAAATCCCATGTATATTACTCTTTTGTTCTGAACCAGCATGAAGATATCTACAATAACATACTTAATAAGACTTTTTTTTTTTTTTTTGGATCTTTGCTCTTGAATTTATGTACATCTTTATGTTGGAACATGGTTTAGTGGTCATTAATTCATGTCCTGAATAGAAATCTGGCAGGTATTTGCCATTTTTATTAACTTTGCTCTTTTCTCAAAATTCCTTTGTCTTTACTCCAGCTGCCTTCTAATGACTTGCAAAATTCGTCCACATCTTTAGTAATTCTGTAAGACCATAGGCACAAATAATTCTTCTTGTCCAATTCTCCATTTAAAGTTTCTCATATAATTTTACTTGGAAACCCAGTCATAAAATTCATTTTTGTACTTAGTTATGGGTTTCATCACGAAACAGCTATCTGCACCTTTTAGCATCACTAGCATTGAATTGTACTACCTATTCCTATGAGCATTTCAGTATAATGAAGCATTTCATTTTAGAATGTAAATCATTTCATAATATAAAATAATGCAAAACCAGTTCAGTAATTATTTAGAAACCACTATTACAAAATTTAAAAAAAAAAAAAAAAAAAAAAAAAAAAAAATCCTAGATGTAACAACAGTACTATATAGCAGTCAGCAACTTGTAGACGTCCAGATAAACTTCATATTGTTATAAAATGATTGATTAACATAACTTTGTTCATTTAATTTTTGAAATTTTTTAGTTTTGAGTCCTAAATGATAACTCATAACTTGAGAGCCATTGCTAAGAATATACTTCGTTGTCCTCTTTAAAGACATCTATGAAAAGAATATCCTATGCATCCTTAAATACCCAGACTAGTTTTGACCTTTATTGAGGTCTCTTCAGTGGGAGCCAGGCCCAAGTGGAGATACCAGGCAGAAGCATTAGTAAGGTCATCTCTACCTATAGGAGTTTCCAATCAGTGTGCCACCTTTTTATTAAATTTCTCTGGATTTGGAGAAAGATGTTGAAAGTTTATTTTTCACTTGGTTAGACTATAATAAATTTAGTTTAATCCTTTATCCAAGTGTGAGCAAACAAAGTTTGAGCCTGAAAGTATCTTCAGGACTGGAGTAAGGTGGTACAACACCGGGCAAAAATAGTCTGTTTAGTGGCCCTTCCCTTAATGCATAACATTATACATATCTGCAAGGAGATATGTTTTGCATTATGGAAGATACTGAGATAGGAGTGATGTTAGCTTGCTCCACCTTTGCAACAAGTTGTCCAGTGTTGTACCACCTTACCCCAGTCCTGAAGATACTTTCAGGTGCAAACTTTGTTTGCTCACACTTGGATAAAGGATTAAACTAAATTTATTATAGTCTAACCAAGTGAAAAATAAACTTTCAACATCTTTCTCTAAATCCAGAGTAATTTAATAAAAAGGTGGCACACTGTTTGGCGACTTCTATAGGTAGAAATGACCTTGCTAATGCTTCTGCCTGGTATCTCCACTTGGGCCTGGCTCCCACTGAAGAGACCTCAATTTTTCTCTAAATCCAGAGTAATTTAATAAAAAGGTGGCACACCGTTTAGCAACTTCTATAGGTAGAGATGACCTTGTTAATGCTTCTGCCTGGTATCTCCACTTGGGCCTGGCTCCCACTGAAGAGACCTCAATAAAGGTCGAAACAAGTCTCCTTCACAATTTCCCAAGCACTAATGATATCCTGGCCTTCCAATTCTGCCCAATTCTTCCAATTCATGGAACTGCCCCTAGTTGATATCTAAGAATATTATAATCATTCTGCCTTATAATTCCACATACGTTCTCTTTTCTTTGATACTCCTGCATGTCTATTCATCTTCCAAGTCAATACCACATGGTCACTCTCTCCAACTGGTGGAAGAGATGGCATCTCATTTATTATCAGCACTTCTGATGCTATACCAAATCCAAAATTCTTGAATCTCTTACTCCTATATTACATTCATATTAATTAAATTAGGGAAACAAAACACACGTGTTAAAAAGATTATTTTACTGATTACAAATAAAATAATAACTTTACGTTTCGACCTCTGTATTGAGGTCATCTTCAGAAGGATACATTCAGAAGTATAAGAACAAGCTACATGCTGTTGCACACTACAAAAGTAAATTGCATCTACGTTGTTAACTAATCTTTTTTTTCTTAGCCTGCCCTCTAGTGGGGAAAAAAAAAAAACTACAATAAACTTTGCTAAAGTCCTTATGTACTAGGATTCTTATGGAATTATACAGTTATATTACGATTATCTTCTGGATTTGTACAGGTTGCTATTGAATGTTCAAGGGAAAAAAAAAAAAAAAAAAAAAAAAAAAAACACTTCACTGGGTCTTGTATTGAGATTTTTCTTTGTGGTTGCTATGAAGGCTGTAGATGGGTCCTCCACATTCTTGGAATTGTTAGACCATCATTTTTATTCAGATTCGGATCATTTTTGAGCATTTCACATGCTTCCTTGAATTTACGCTCAAACCAGGTTTTGGTGTGGTGTAGGGACTTGGTACCTTTCCAGTCAATTCTGTGGTATGTTTGGAGTGCATGGTCAGAAAAGGCCGGTTTTTCCAAAATGGAGGTGTTTTATGTGACGTTTGTGTTCATCCTTTCTGATTGGGATGGTTCATTCTGTTTCCCCTATGTACGGTATGTTACAGGTGCAATCTATTTTGTAAACCCCCGGGTGGGCTAAGTGTGGCAGATCCTTGGAAGAATTGAGTAGGTGGCTTAATTTTGTCGGGGGTTTGAAGGTGGTTTTGATGTTGTATTTGTGTAGTGTTCTGTCTATTTTTTCTGAAATGCCTCTAACATATGGTATATCAATAGCATTCTTGAAATCTTTTTTGTTATTAGTGGTATCTTTGTGGAGGATCTTGTGAATGGTTTTTATACTGTATCCATTTTTTATAAAGGTATGTTTTGATGGTCTCATATTCATGGTTAAGAGCTTGTTCAGTTGAACAAATGGTTTGAGCTCTGTGTTTAAGGGTGCTTATAACCCCTAGTTTTTGTGTTGGGTGGTGATAGGAAGTTTTGTGTATGTATTGGCCTGTGTGTGTAGGTTTGCGGTAAACTGAGAAGGAGAGACAGCCTGAAGGAAGACGTGTGACGAGTGTGTCTAGGAACGGAAGAGAGTTGTTTTTTCTATTTCAGTGGTGAATTGGATGTGTTCGTGTTGTTTGTTCAGGTGGCTAAGGAATGTATCTAGTGCTTGGCGGCTGTGGGGCCAAATGGCAATATCGTCGACATATCTGAGCCAAATTTTGGGCTTTAGGCATGCTGATTCTAGAGCTCGTTGCTCAAAATCTTCCATATAAAAGTTCGCTATTGGGGGGGGGGGAGTGGAGAGCTCATGGCGGTACCTTCTTTTTGAAGGTAAAAATTGTTTTGCCACACGAAATATCCGGAGCGGAGTATGTGGGTAAAGAGGGCCGTGATGTCGTGTGGAAATATGTTCTGTAAGATTAGGATAGTATCATTGATTGGGACATTGGTGAAAAGGGAAGTTATGTCAAAGCTGACTAATAGATCTTGGTCGTTGAGTGTAATATTTTTAATTTTGTTTATGATTTGTTGTGTATTTTTTATGTAGGAAGGGGAATGACCAACCAATTCCTTGATTGTGGCAGCTAATTTTTTGGCTAAGTAGTAATTCGGACTGTCAATTCCTTCCACAATAGGACGTAATGGCGTGTTTGTTTTGTGTACTTTTGGTAGGCCATAAATTCTGAGTGCGCGGGCATACTGCGATATTAATTTTTTGATTGTTTCTTCTGGCCACGTGTTGACTGATTTAAGTAGTTCAGTAGTTTTCTTTTTGTTACGTTGTGTGGGGTTGTAATTTACCATTTGGTAGGTGTTGTGGTCTGATACCAAATGGTTCATTTTTTCAATGTAGGTTGTCCGATTTAAAACAACAGTGGTGTTCCCTTTATCGGCTTTAGTGATAATAATGTCACGGTTTATCCGCTTTGTTTAGGTTGCTGCTTAATTTTTTGGTTGAATTTAGTAAACTGGCAGTTTCCATCCATATTTTGTCAGCTACATTTGCGGGGAGGGATCTTAAACCTCTCTCGATATGATATATTATATCTAGTTTATTTACTGACCTCGGAGCAATGGCATAATTTAAACCTTTCTCCAGTAGTGAGAGTTCACCTTGTGTGAGGTTGTAATCCGATTGGTTGATAACCAGACAGCGGTCCAATGGTGGTTCGTGCTCCTAACTGTGTTGTTGGGTGATTGGCTGCTCCTTCCTTTATGGCATCGGAATTGTCTTGTGCTTTCCTGTAGTTTTAATGCTTGAAACTTTGTTATTAAGTGCTCTTTGTTTTTGAGTAGTAGGTGCTTGGCCGAGTCGTCTGTGATCCTGTCTAGAATATTCCAAATTTCCTGATTAACGTAACTGGATAGTTCCGATTTCACTTGTAACACTTTGGCTTGGGTCGATGCTAGGTTCTTTCGTGTCTCGTGAATTTGTTCTCTTAACAAAGCTTTTTCTAGTCTGGCATAGATACGGAGCGCTTTAGCTGATGTAAATTTCTTCTTCATAAATTTCTTCTTAAAAGAAAGAGTCCTATATTACATGTTGCATAAGACATTTGTCCCTCAAGAATTCTAGAAATTCCATTCCCTTATTACTTGCATTTATTCCCTTATTACTTACTACATGCATTTTTTTTCTTCCCAGCTTATACTGCTGTAGTTAAAATCTCCCATAACAATCATTCTTCTTGCACTTGATGAGATCAGCTGCTTAAACATCTCCTGCTCCCCCACATTCTGTGCTCCTTGGTTTGTAGCAACACCTCACTAAATATCCTGCCTTGGTCACTTCTACCTCACACCATATGTTTCAAAACCATTAGTGTCGCTGCCATCCGAAGCCTTAGAGGACGCAAGTCATCACTTATCATAAGCAGTATTCCGCCACGACGTTTTTCCTTTCCTATCCTGTTGAAAAATGCTGTACCCTGCTACTTCAATTCCTGTTATTATATCATCCTCCATCAATCACGTCTTAGAGATCCCAATAATCTTTGGCCAGGCTGATGCTATCAGCGCCACCAATTCATCTCCTTTATTTTGGATACTCCTGGCATTAGTATAAAGCAGTGACTGGTAACATCAGGTAACAAGTCCAGTGGGGTCTAGATGGGATAATGATAGGTATAGAAGCAGTGACTGCACTCGTTACCTGATGTCATCCCCATTCCTCCAAGCACCCATTCCCACAAGAGGCCACCCCTGCTACCATCCATCCTGGGAATTCTAGTTTCCCTGCATTGACACACTGACTCGTTCAGAAAACAGCAATCGCTCATGATGCCTTCCTCATTCAAATGCAAGCAGTCTCTTGCATACAGTTCCCTTCTCTCCTCAAATGCCTTTCAAGCATCCAAATATTCCAATCCTCTCTTCTGATACATTTTGGCTATTATGCTATTCAGTATTACTGCTCTTCTTTTCAGCTCATCACTATCATACCTGGGCAACACACACACACACACACACACACTTACTTTCCTCTTTGCGTTTTCTTTTGTACAACCTCAAGCAAGAATCTCAGATCTCTCGATTTACATTGCCTCTCAAGTCATTCTTGCCCACCATCACAATCATTTCATTCATCCTTTCACCCCTCTTAATTGCCATGGCACACTTTGTATTGTCCCTCCAGGCAAACACTCCTTTGGCATCCTATCTTGCACACACCACAGATCATCGAGTCTCCATATATCACACCTCTTATCACTCTATTCCCTGATTGCTCACCTGCATCCCTCTGTCTCTCTCCCCTTCCCCTATAACCCTTTCTCTCTGTCTTCCCCTATTTACCTGCTGTCCTGGCATCACTCTATCCCTGGTTCCAGCACTCCCTCGTATTCTTCTCATTTCCTCTCTCTGACTGTTTCCATTCTCCCCTCTTCTATCTTTCCCTCTTTTCTTCTGCTTCTATTCTCTCCTCTTCTACTATTCCCATATCTCTCTCATTCCCTCTCTTCTGCTGCTCCTATTTTGTACTCTTCTGTCATTCCCATACCTTTCTCTCTCTCCTACTGTTTCTATTCTCTCCTCTTCTATCATTCCCATAACTCTCTCTCACCTTACTCTGATTTGCTTTGCATTCATTTCTTCCATTCTGATAATCTCATCTTTCATACTCATAATCTCATCTTTCATACTGCTCATCTCGTTCCCGATACATTCCACCTTCTCTTTCAGCTCATCTCTCTCTCTCTGCAAGTTAGTCACTCTTACTCGCCATCCATTCTCCCAATCAAGACCATCTCTGAAAACTTCACAGTCATTCAAGCCTTCCACACTCCTGACTCTTATTTTTTCATTCATATTTCAATTCATAGTTCTCTCCTATCACACTACCTGTCTCCTGACATTCATTTCCCATCCCTGACGCAACTAGGTCGGTTATCGAAATATCTAATTCATTTAATTCCTCCCATTGTCTACATTTTGTGCATATACACACTCCCCCCCCCCCACTTCTCTTATCCGCCACATATCCAACTCCCAGGACACATACATGCCGCAAGCACTGCATGCCATAAAGTCCTTTATTATGTTATGCAAGATAGTTCTTAAATGGCAGAGGACTTGGTGACATGTCATTCACTGTGGCTGCCATCATTCCTTTGCTGCCGAGGAACTACTAAACTAAATGCTAAATATATATAAACTATATATATACATGCTAAGCGTATACACGCCAAATATATATACATACTAAATATATACGCTATATTCAACTATACTAAATAGTGAAAACTTATCTTTGTATATATGCGTCCAACTCTGACCTCGCCTTCCTGGTAACCCAAAAATAACACAATATATAATGGTGAAACTCCAAATGCAGCACCACTAAAGAACACTTGTGTTACTGGGAAAAAAATGTAGCACAATTCACAAAAGAATTCACACTTTTTAGCATCAGGACTGTTTAGTAGTTTGTTATGGCGTTTGCTGTAGTGATAATTGACTGTCACAGATTATGGAGATAGTGTTAACCTTCTTATCCTAGTATATTAGATTTAGGAAAGATAAGTTATATAGCTAAGGCCATTCACCCTGATATGTGATCTTGTTTTTTTAAGTGCATAACATTTTTCGGTTTATTTTTTTTCAGACATAACAATTTTAATATGACACTTAAAAAAATTTCAACTAATTATAATTCTTTTGGAATTATTCTAATGGAATCATTATTATTAGTTTTATTTTATATGTCATTGTTTCTTTTCAGACTATAGAAGAAGAACTCTTTGGAAATGTCAACCATAGTCCTTTAATGGAAGAATTCTTAAATATGTTAGGAGAGAGGGTGAAGTTAAAAGATTTCAAAGGGTAATGAAATGTGTTTAATTTCATAAGAAAAGTTGTGGCTATTGTGTGTTCTGAGAAATTATTTGAATTCATGTTTTCTTTCGGTAGTCAGTAACCATTTTCCCACTGAGCAAAATTTCTATTTTATGTTTTTTAAGAAGTGTGTGTTTTGCCTAATTTCTCTTCTTCGGTTACATTTTTTGTTAAACGTATTGTTGATCTTGTTAAGGCTGGTAAAATTATTCCTTCTTGTTAGCAACAGTAACTAATTACTTGGTATCAGTTTAGATGTTATAGTTAATTTAAAAAAATTCCACTTTGCACTCTACCACGTGATAGTACAGAAAAATAACAAGTAGGCTGTCACAGTCTTCTATGATACTATAAAAATTACCTTAACAAAGAATAGGTGTCTTTAAATCTCAGTCAGGTAATTCAAAAATTGGTTATGATACAAAAGAATTTTGAAACCGTTCTATTAAACATATATATCTTAAGATTCTATGTATGCTGACATTTCTAAAGGGGACAGTGACAAACAGTGATATATATAACAGCAAATCATGTGTCATTATTTGCTGTTGTACACCCTCTGTCCAAAAAGAAACCGAACTTTTCAAAAATAGAAGAAATTAGTGGCGCTGCCTGTTGTATCTTTTTGTTGTCGAAAGCGGCAACCTCCATTAGTGTTGTGTCAACTATTTATGACATTTGTTTCATTAGAAGCAGAGTTATAGTGCCAAGAATGACGGTGTGTTTTGATGAACGGTCGGAAAATGAGTTTCAAACAGAGAGCTGCGATTGACTTTTGTGTTAAACTTGGTAAACATTTTACTGAAATGCATCAAATGCTTCAAAAAGCATATGGTGATGAATGCTTATTCCATACTCAAGTTTAGGAGTGGTTTAAGTGATTTCAAAGTGGTCATGAGATGCTTGAGGATGACGAAAAGCTGGGCCATCCAAAAACTGGACTGAGCGAAGCTAACATCCAAAACATGCATGATTTCATCAATGAAAACCCGAAATCATCTGTGAGATTGATTGAAGATGAATTGGGGATTACAAAATAAACTCTGCACAACATTTTGACCGAGAGTTTGGGCCTCCTTCGTAAATTGAATTCATGATTTGTTTGGTTGTCGGTCGACTTGTTTGACCGACGACTAAAAAATGTATCGAAATGAACACTGAAAGGACCTCATTAAAACCGCTCGTAAGGACTCGAACTTCCTCGAAACGATCATTACTGGTGATAAAACGTGGTGTTTTGAGTATGACCCCGAAATAAAGCACCAGAGTGCTGAGTAGAGACCACCAGAAGAGGGGCATCCGAAAAAAAGTCACTTGGAGAAGTCAAAAGTAAAGACAGTGCTGATTTGTTTCTATGATTCCAGGAGCATTATCGACAACGAATTCGTTCCGCCTGGCCAAACGGTCAACGGTGAGTTTTATCTCGAAGTTTTAGAAGTGATTGATAGCAAGAATTCGTCGCGTACTGCATTATTATTGTGATGCAGGCAGCTGGTCACTTTTGCAAGATAATGCATCATCTCATCGTTCGAACATTGTGAGACAGTTTTATGAGCAAAAACCAAGTTTGTGTTGAATCACTCACCTCGCCGTATTCACCTGATTTAGCACCCTGTGACTTCTTTCTCTTCCCCCAACTTCATTTGCCGATGAAAGCGATACGACACCATTGAAAACGTTCAAGCGGCAGTAACAAACCCTCAACAGTATCCCAAAAACTGATATAAAATACTCATTTAATGAATTAGTTGACTGTGTCAAACACTTTATCGAAGCCGAGGGAGAGTATATTGATTGAAATAAGTGATTTGAATAATTATAATTGGCCTGTGTTTTATTTTCTATCAAAAGTTCGGTTTCTTTTTGGACAGAGTGGTGCATATGAAAGCAGTCTCTGGACAGAGATATTGTGACAATTTGATGCAAGTGGAACAAGTAAAACATTTCAGCTACTTAGGCATGATTTTTAGTGAAGATGGTAAATTAAATATGGAAATAGACAACAGAATCAACAAAGCTGGTATGGTAGGAAGTCAATTGGATAAATTCATATGGAATAAAAGAGAGATTAGTCGGAACACTAAATTAGCTGTATACAACACAGTGTTCAAACCAATTTTAACTCATGGATGTGAGAGCTGGATCGGAAGTAAAACACTTGATCAAAGACTAGAGACCGCAGATATGAGATTCCTGAGAAAGATTAGAGGCCTGAATAGATGGCATCAATGGAAATATCATATTAAAAACAAGGATATTAGGAAAGAACTTGACATTGTCAGCATCCAGGAATGTGTTAGCAGAGCTAATCTCTGGTGGTATGGTTATTTAAGTAGAATGGGCAAGGAAAGATTAGCAAAACAAGTATTCTCTGCCAGGTTGGCAAGAAAACAACCCAGAGGAAGACCAAGATATAGGTGGATTGATACTGTACAAAGTGCCTTAGAAGATAGAAATATAAGATCTGATAATGTTGGAGTCTTGACAAGTAACAGACTGATTTGGAGGAAAATTGTAGATAGGAAGTTAGTAATGATGTAAATTTTTCATGTAGTACTATCATATCCTGTACACCCCTTGAGGGTACGTGGCAGGAATTTGATGATGAAATAATGGTTTAGAAAAAAAAAGTGAAAGATGCATGTTTATGGTCTATAACTAAAAGTAGACCTAATGAGATGAATGTATTCTGGGGTGCAGGAAATCCTGTTATAACTTGGCCAGTAAATCACATAACTGATATTCAAGGTATTAAACAAAATTTCCCAGAATCACAAACACAAGGTAGCTTTGCCTTTGTTGCAGATCATTCTTGTTTCTTTGTGAATTTAGGCATTGAGTCCAGAATTTCTGCCATTGCTTAATAATGTCCATACTTTTTTTTAATATACTTCTTACTTCAAAATTATTACTCCTGAATATTTAAATTAAAGGAATTTTTAAGGTAAAATACAATGCTAAATTGTTAATATCTGTTACGTGCTCAGACATGTACACCTCTTCAGACTGTCCCATCTGGTCTACACAGCAAATGTCACAAAAGTAATAAATTTTGTATACAGAAACAAAATAACACATGTACATAAAGGAAGAAGAGAAGATACACAGTCAAGCTCTCACAACCAGTAGCAATATATAACAAAATCATTTATTACAATATTATAATTCATTATAATATTCATTATAATCCAACAGCTTCTACAAATAAACAGGATTTTAAAAATACAATTACATCAAGAATGTTAGGGACAAAGTTGCAAAATGGCTTTGTAATTACAATGTTAAAGTGGCCTTTTTTCTCCAATGTATAAGATTTCAAAGTTCTTACATCCACCACACCTCCACATCTTCCCATAAATTTACATTCACACATTATCACCATGCAACTTTTCTTTCTGCAGACTACCCAAACATTCTATGTCTTCTATTGTCTACCATCAATTCTTTCAAGCACAGAGAATGGACTACTCTGATTTTGTACCTGTTTACTCGGATAATTCAAACTGAGTAATTCAAAATCGGAGGATCTAGTAGAATTTTGCTGTTTTTCCAGACAGCATAATATCTATTCAGATTCCACAAGAATGTAACAACTTTACTGCTGAGCTGTATGCCAAAGTGCTTGCTTTAAACTACATGAGATTGCATTGCTACCAAAGATGCACTATATATATACAGATTCAAGATGCTGTTTACAAGTAGTAAGGAATAAGAAAAGTCTCATTGACTCTGTTATTGTCGACAGTGATGTTTTCCCACTGGTTTAGGACACAAGAGTATATAGAGGATTTGAAATAGGAAGTGAACACCATTTAGTGTGAGCTGGATAAAATTGAGTTTCATATTGAAAAGAAGAGTGTGTCAGAAAGTTTTGAAATGAATCATAGTTGAACCACTATCGAATGTCAGCTGTAGACTAAAATAACAAACATTATTCAAGAAAAACTGAAAGAGTTAGAAAACAAGAACTAAGCCTTCAAATTCAGTGGCAAACCCTAAAGAAAAATTTGATTGATTCAGCCAGAGAGGCATGTGTGAGGTAATCTTCAAGAATAGAAAAATCAGAACTCCATGGTGAACTCTGGAAGTTAAAGGGGCAGTCAGGGAAAAGAAAACATATTGAAAGTTCCTGGAAAGTAAGTCAGTTTGTGCTCTTGAGGACTACAGAGAAAATGTAAGAAAGGCAAAGTATTGTGTAAAATTAGCTAAACAAAAGTTGTGGGAAGACTTTTGTTAAGAACATTGAAAATAAATATCAGGAAGTAAATATAAATATCAAGAATATTAAACTTGTTTTTACTAGAATGGGGAAGAAAGTGCAAGTAAACTTTTGGAACTTTTAAAATATACAAACACAGATCTCAGCTTTAAATATTATGAATGCAGGTGTTATTTTCTTTATCAGCTATTAAAAATACATAATATACTATTATATACAGATTCTCAATAAATTTCTAATTGATTATGAAAAAAGTAGATTTTTAGTTAAGCATGTCATTCTTATGGAAAATTTTTCATTGGATAGTATGAAGGTAGGATTTGAAGCTAATAGCTGTAAGTTGATGTTAACAGGACAAAATATGTAATTTGGTGCTGCTCAAGACAAAGCTAACCTTGAAGAAAACTGAACTGCATAGACATATAAACCTTAAGAACACAAGCACTGTCATTATGGATGATTGTAACTGTGGGGGATATAGGCTTGAGAGCATGCAAGATGAAGAAAGAGAATTTATAGTGCTACCTGAGGTTAACTGGCTTAAGCAGCATGGAGTGGTAGGAACTTACAGTGCTAGAAGAATTATGAAAAACTCCATGGGGGTATGAAGACTCATTGTGAGAGACCCACATTATTCCCCCCCCCCACCTCCAGTATGTTATATTTACCAACAAAGCATTACAACAGACTCTAGCAACCCATTTTCCTCATTCACTCCTCTCCATCTGAAAAATTTAGTCCTGATGCCCTTGCATCCTCTTACTCAATTTCTGGCAATGGTCCATTGTTCTACCCCCATAGCCAAGTACTGGAAAATTTCCTCTGCATCAGTCCTGTAAAACTTTTTAGTAACTTAAATGTTCCATTGGATAGTATGAAGATAGAAAAAATTTTTCTACCTTCATACTATCCAATGCTATTCTCTTTCCTGCCTGTCAGTAAACTTCTGCAACCCACAAACCCTCATTTTGTCACAGGGAGCATTTCACAGACCATCCACCATCTTGGTCACTTATCCCCAAGAAACCCAGGCACCAGCTGTTCACAGTACCCTAGATGTGGCCATATCAAAGCCTTATAAAGATCTTTGCTTGTTAGTGCATTTTCAATAAGCAAGTAATCCTTGCTGACTTGGTTGGCCAAGTGGGTAGCATACCCGCTCTCCAACCAACAGGCTGCAGGTTTAAATCTCACTATGTGCATGGATGTTGTGATTGTTTTTAGGTGATAATAGATAAATTTCATTGCCCAGTGTGAGACCACTGCCCTGCTTATTGGAGACCTGAAGTGGCTTGAAAAAGTTCAATGTTTGGTTTCTAGACTATACAAAACAAAACAAAAAAAAAAACCCCTAAAATTAATTAAAGTAGGGGAAAAAATATCCATAGCCCACCCAAGGTACAAGATATATTAGGTTTGTAAATAACCTTTCATGAGTCGGAACAACATACAAAAAATTCTGTACGCTACCTCGACCGCTTTTTTCATTATGCCCTTTGACCTTTTCAGTTCCATATCACCACCAAATCCCTAACTTCATCAGTTTCTTGGAGTGGCATCAAGCCTGATATTAGAATTATCAGGCTTGATGAAATGTCAAACTTAGCTCTTTGCTTTATGCAAATGATGTACTCCTAAACACATCTAGTGCATGTCTCCAGGAATTCACTAACTAAATTGAATAACAGCTATAACAAATTTGGCATTTAAATCAGCCATAAAAAGACCAAAACTATAAAAATAGGCAGGAGCATAGAAAACTTCAGCTGCATCTGAATGGAGATCCTATAGAACAAGTAAAATATTTCAGCTATTTAGGCACAGTTATTAGTCAAGATGGCAGGTTAAATCAGGAAATAGAATAATAAGCAAAGCTGGTATGGTGGGTAGCCAGCTGAATAAACCTATATGTAATAAGAGAGAAATTAGTCATACCACTAAACTAGCAGTATACAAGACTGTGCTTAAACCAGTTTTAAGTTATGGATCTGAGAGTTGTGCTAGAAATAAAGCACTTGATCAAAGACTAGTGACCACAGATATGAGGGTTCTGCAAGAAATTAGGGGGAGGTGAACCAATGGCAGAATCATATTAAACATGAAGATATTAGAAAGGAACTAGATATTATTAGCATTCAAGAATGTATCAACAGAGCTAATCTAAAGTTGTATAGCCGCTTAAAAAAAAAAAATAGAATGGGTAAGAAAGGTTATCAAAACAGGTGTTTGATGCCAAGATAGCAGGAAAGAGACCCAGACGAAGACCAAGTTCTAGGTGGATTGATTTGGTCAGAAGTGCCTTGGAACCATGAAATGTTAGATATCATAATATTGGAGTGCTTACTTGAAACCATGAAATGTTAGATGTCATAATATTGGAGTGCTCCTTGTTGATTGGGGATTAATAATGATAAACTTAATCATGTAGTTCTGTCATAGTATGTTTGAGGATACATATCAGGAAATTGATGTGGATGATGATGAAATATTTTGATATTTTTAATAAATTCTATATTTTTGTTAATGTGTTTGTTGTGAAAGTGTTGAACAATAAGAAATTAAAACAGTCGATTGTTGTAGATTACATCTGAGAGAGAGTTCTGGGAAAAAAAATGGTGAGTAACTTTTTAGTATTATTGTGCTAATGATGCCATATGACATCGATGTGGAAGCATATTAAAAATGAAGATATAAGAATGGAACCTGGCATTGCTAGCATTCATGGGTAAGCAAGATTAATCTGAGATGATATGATCACTTAAGCAGAAATGGTAAAGAAAAGTTTTATCAAAAGAGATATTTAATATTGTGTGGGGAAAGTGTATATGTTTTTGCTTACCTCCCTCAGTGACACACACTGCGATTGGTTTAAAACTCTTAAAATTCAAAAGAAAAAGAAAACACTGCAACTAGACTCCAAACCAGCTTGCATATATGTTGATATCACAGGATATCTTATATATAACTTAATGTCTTAAATTAACCTATTTAACATCCCATTATATTCTGTAATTCATTTTATATTTTGGTTTAAGCCAATAAGAATACAATTTGGTCAGCTAAATCCCAAATTGCCAGCCCATCCTCATTCATTCAGTATCCAGGTAGATAACTAACAGGATGCACCACGAGAACGCGAGGATTGGACATTAGGTCAGAAGCCCTGGTCAGTTCTTAGCATTCCTTTAAAGGATGTGTGGAGGATTCCTCAGTTATACAGCTTTGACCCTTAAGCATGATGAATACCTGTTGGTTTTCTGCTCAGGATATGGACTGATTATTACTAACACAATGTTCTAACATAAATGTGCACAAATTCACATGGAGAGAAGAGGCAAGGAATAAGAAAAGTCTCATTGACTATGTTATTATTGATAGTGATGTTTTCTCACTGGTGAAGGATATTAAATTGTACAGAGGATTTGAAATTGGAAGTGATCACCATTTAGCCTTCAGCAGGATAAATTGAATTTCATATTGAAAAGAAGAACATGTAAGAAAGTTTTAAAATGAATAAAAATTGAGCAGCTCTCAGATATAAACTGTAGACTAAAATACACAAACATTATTCAATAAAAAAAAAAAAAAAAATGAAAGGAACCAAACCTTGGAGATTTAGTGGAAAATCCTGAAGAAAACATTGATTGATTCAGCCAGAGAGGCATGTGGTGAGGATGTCTGTAAGGATAGATAAATTTGAACCCTATGATAGACACAGGAAGTTAGAGGCAGTGAAGGAAAAGAAGAAAGCACATCAAGAGTCCCTGGGAAACAAGTTAGCTTGTTCCCTTACAGAATACAGAGACAAATGTAAGAAAGCTAAACACTGTGTAAAAACTAGCTAAACATAAGTCATGGGAAGACTTTGGTAAGAACATAGTAAATAAATATCGAGAAGGTGGCAAAATAATCTGGAGGTTATTGATAAAGCTCAGAAATGGAGGAAAGAGTGTTCTAAAAGAAATTAGAGATGTTAAAGGTGACATGAAAGGTATCGATAAAAATATTCCTGATGTATGGAGTAATTACTTCGAAAAATTGCTAATTAAAATAAAATAATCAGTGACAGCACAGGAGTTAAAAAAACATTCAATAGGTATGCAATCAGGAATACATATCCATACTTGAAGTAGAAAAAGCCATCAAAAGCCTGAAATGTAAAAAGGCAGCAGGAGCAGATGATATTCGACCAGAAATGCTCAAATATGGAGGTATAAAAATCTTACAGTGACTGCACTGCATAGTTCAGAAGGCCTGGACAGAGGGACAAATTCTAGATGATTGGAATAGAGCTCTGATAGTACCCATATCTAAAAAGGGAAATGAAACTAAATGTGAGAATTACAGAGGTATTTCCCCACTGAGTGTTCCTGGTAAGATATATGCAAGTATACTTGAGAAACGGTTGAGAAGGATTGTGGAAGAGAAGCTTGGTGAAGAACAAGCTGGATTCAGGGCAAATAGAGGCTGTCAAAATCAGATTTTCACTTTACAAGAAATAGTTGATAAATCATGGAGATATAAGAAAGATCTGTATTTAAGTTTTGTTGATCTGGAAAATGCATATGACAAAGTGCCAAGAGAAAAGCTATTCAAAATGCTACAGCATTATATCAAGCAATACTTAGTCTTTATTTGAGTTGTAAGTCAGCAGTTAGAATTGAAGGAAGTACAGGAAGATGGTTTTGTGTTAAATCTGATGTCAGACAAGTATGTACATTACTTCCTCTGTTATTTATTATGTATATGGATCACATTATGAAGGAAAGTAGTATTAAAAACCTGATATCAAAATTGGAGATGTTAATGTCAACTCTTTACTTTATGTGGATGATGTTATACTTCTAAATAAATCTAGTACAAATCTGCAAGATTCTCTGACTAAATTGAATAATTGTTGTAATAGATTTGGTGTGAAGGTCAGCAATAACAAGAGAAGGACAATGAAAATAGGCAGAAACATTGAAGATATCAACTATACATTGTGAATGGAGAACCTATAGAACAAGTAAAACATTTCTGCTACTTATGCACGATTTTTAGTGAAAATGGTAAATTAAATATGGAAATAGACAACAGAATCAACAAAACAGGTATGGTAGGAAGTCAACTGAATAAATTTATATGGAATAAGAGAGAAATTAGTCAAAACACTAAATTAGCTATCTACAAGAAAGTGTTCAAACCAATTTTAACTTATGGATCTGAGAGCTGGGTCAATAGTAAAACACTTGACCAAAGTCTAGAGACTGCAGATATGAGTGTCCTGAGAAAGATTAGGTGTGTTAACAGATGGCATCAATGGCAATATCATATTAAAAACAAGGATATTAGGAAAGAACTTGACATTGTTAGCATTCAGGAATGTGTTAGCAGAGCTAATCTCATGTGTATGGTTACTTAAATAGAATGGAAAAGGAAAGATTAGCAAAACAAGTGTTCTCTGCCAGGTTGTCAGGAAAAAGACCCAGAGGAAGACCAAGATATAGGTGGATTGCTATGGTAAAAAAGTGCCTTAGGAGATAGAAATATAAGATCTGATAATGTTTGAGTCTTGACAAGTAACAGATTGATTTGGTGGAAAATTGTAGATAGGAAGTTAGTAATGATGCAAGTTTTTCATGTAGTACAATTATATCCTGTACATCCCTTGAGGGTATGTATCAAATTGAGTCTTCAAACACTTTATAACCAAAATAAAAATCTTTTATTTACAAAAAGCACAAATATAGACATCAAATCAACTACCTGACTACTATTACGCAAGTATGTATTTTTCAATTCATAAGAAAAACACTGAAATATGCAACTTCCTTTCAATCACATAAACCAACAGTTATTATCCTATATGGACGAAATATAACTTTTATTTTTTGTGTTCACGGAGATAGACTAACGCAAAACAAAAGTGCTGCTCTCTATACGACTGTAACATTTTCTCTTTGATTCATATCATAGCTAGAGCTGGCAGTGAAGTTTTATGACCGGATGCCCTTCCTGACATCAACCCTCGTCATTTATCCAGGCTTGGGACCGGCACCTATTGAAGCTAGCTTGCCTCCTTCGGTGGCTGCATAAGACGAAATGACTTAGTAAGATAGGAAAGATTCACCCCCAGCCCTCGAATACTCTAATAGCATCAGGGGGAAGGAGCAAGGAGAGGAGAAAGAAGGGAAGGGACCAGTCTACAGAATAATATAACAGATGTATATTACATGAAGTCAGACATGGTCCAGCATCTGGTACCTTGGGTTTGCCATGCCTGTACTCACTAAAGTGAGCCCTTGAGGTAAGTCTGTTTAAGTCTGTTTCTGTTTAACATTGTGATGGAGGAGGTGAGAGAAGATGCGCCTTGGTCAATGTTGTATGCAGATGACATCTTGCTGTGTGCAGATTCAAGAGAAGAAGCGGGAACTAAACTGGAAAGATGGAGAAAAGTACTGGAAGAGAGAGGTATGAGACTTGGCAGAAGTAAGACAGAGTATATGTGTTGCATTGTTGGCGGCGGCCAGGAGACAGATCTGGAGCTGGGAGGAAATGTTATCAGGAAGGTGAGGGACTTTAGATACTTAGGTTCAACAGTGGAAGAAGATGGAGGAGCTGAGAAGGAAGTGGGATGCAGGATACAAGCAGGTTGGAGGAACTGGAGAGAAATGGCTGGAGTATTATGCGATAAGAGGGTGCCGATCAATCTGAAAGGCAAAATCTATAGGACAGTAGTGAGGCCAGCTATGACGTATGCTATAGAAAATGTGGCCCTGAGGAAAAATAACATCAGCAGGATGGAAGTAGCAGAGATGAGAATGCTTAGGTGGATGTGCGGTGTGACCAGAAAGGATCGTCTGAGAAATGACTATGTGAGGGGAACAGTGAAAGTTACGAACTTAGGAGCGAAGATGCAGGAGGCAAAGTTGAGATATCTCAGATTTGGTCATGTGATGAGGAGGGAGGACGAATATGTGGGAAGAAGGGTCATGCAGATGGATATGCAAGGAAGGAGGAAGCGTGGGCAGCCAAAGAAGAGATGGAGGGAGGTAGAAGAGGACTTGAGGATGAAGAACTTGGATGTGGTGACAGCCCAAGACAGGAGGATGTGGAGGAGACTCATCATCAACAGTGACCCCACTTAAGTGGGAGAAGTTGCAGAAGAAAAAGATATGACTGTAACATAAGTGAAAACTATTTTTGTATCTTGAATTTACAGAACACTGAAGAAAACATATTGGCTTCGTCCAGTGCACTACTATTACTTAACTTTCTATATGAAAGTTACAACAGACTCCACTGAATAAACTGCTAAAACCGTAACATCACTTTAGAATGAATTAACTTTCTATGAAAGTCTCAACATTTTCCTCAAACCCCTATCAAAACACTTCAGAGCAATCTTGCCTGCTATATGAAAGCATCTGAAGAAATGACTAAAATGGCAACTGTTAGAAATCACCTATCAGACTGAGAATCCTAAATAAAACAACTTGACTTTCCAGTTAATATACCCATCTTATATTAACTGGAAACCAAAAGCTGAAAAGTTTTTTTTCAGCTTGCTTCAACTGAAATAAATCCTATGGATTAATGACTATAAAAACTTCACACTTATCTTTTTTATAACAAGAATATACTCTGTCTTCTACTTACTACTAATTTTCTTCTTATTTTTGTCCAGTCTTCATATATTGAAGACACAAAAACAACGGTTTTCTTCTGTGTTCCTTTCCTACTCCATGAACAACTGAATGCCTAGCAACATTCAGTAATGTTCTTTCCACTTTTGTGCATGCTTGGAAATGCAGCTGAGAAATTTTTGCTTAAGTCCATTATTTCAAGGGCTTGAAACAAAGTTCTTTCTTTACAGCACTGAAAAATTTATTTAATTACAATGAAATGAAATTAAAATGAAACAGCCAAAAATTATAACAGTTCGTTATTTCATGTCATGTATGCACTGAGGTATGCTCATTTAATTATTCATGTGACATGAATTACAGCATTAACGTTCTCTTCCCTCATAATTGACAATACATCTTGTAAACCACATTTTTCTGCATACAAAGTTATAATTAACCATAGTCATTAATATCTAATTTTAACAATTTTATTTCACTTCTAAACATGACTTCAGTAGTCAAAGATAAAAAATAACATTGCAAAAACATCTTGCTCACGACTTACAAAAATAAACAAACATTTGACTAACAATTTTACGAATACCACATTATTATAACTTCTAACTTTAATTCATTTTTAACTTGTGGTATATCTGAATGTTAATATTGATATCGTACACTAGCATTCATGGGTATGCAGGATAAATCTAAGATGGTATGGTAACTTAAGTAGAAATGGTAAAGAAAAAATATTATCAAAACAGGTATTAGCACTAGGACAGCAAGAAAAACACCCTGAGGAAGGCTAGAGTGAGGTGGATTGATGCAGTTAGTATTTCCTTTAAAGATCACAAGTGTTGTGTAGAATGTAAGATCTGATAGTATTGGAGACCTGACAAATAACAGATGAATTTAGAAAAAATTGTTGATAAGAAGCTAGTAATAATGTAAGCTTAATTAGATAGTAGTGTCATAGTATTCTGTACATTCCTTACAGTTTTTGTTCATAGCTAGTGTTTGTTGTAGTTTTTTTTTTTTTATGTCTCCCACCCACAAAAGGCTTCTGTAAACCTGTAGTACATTTGTACCATGGGTGAGCTAAGGATTTTTCTTTTCCCATTTTGTATTAATTTTATATATTTTTTAATTTATTTTTAACACAGTCCAGAAACTCTGCTATAGAGAACATGGAACTTTTCAAATTGCTTCAGGTCTCCAATAAGCAGGAGTGTCGTCTCACACTGAGTGATGAAATTCAAATTCATCTCCCACCTAAAGGCAATCACAAATGTCCATGTCCATAGTGAGATTTGAATCCATAGCCTGTTTGTTGGAGAGTGGATATGTTAACAACTTGGCCAACCAGGCTGGTGTTTGCCATACTGAGAGTTGAGAGTTACTGTTAAGTACAATGAATTTGATTGAACGAAAACTTCACAGGTAATTATTTGGTGATTCACTTTGTGTAAAAGTAAGAGACTTGATCAACAATACGTAACACATTGTCATCTTCTGGAGTCATATTAATGAAACTGTATTGAAAGAGATGTTTAATTTTGACATTACTATACTGCTTTGCACACATTCTAATTGCATTTTTCATTGTTGAATACTGGATGTCAGCTAATGGTGAGATAAGATTTTTGTCAAATTGGTGAGTTTCTTTTATTGTTTATATTAAAGTGATTCATCCTGCAATTGAAAGTTTTCATTCAGTCTCATCTTTTTTGAATTGCAGAAATATTTTCCCATCATATTCATTATAATGAATTTGTTTTGTAAATATGCATATAAGAAAAAACTATTTTGAATTATTCCTCTGTAGATTTCGTGGAGGATTGGATACACAGTTTGGTCAAACTGGAGAGGAATCTGTTTATGCTAGATTGAAAGATTGTGAAGTAATGTTCCATGTATCTACTCTTTTACCATATACAGAAGGAGATCCTCAGCAGGTTGTGTATATTATTTTAATTATCATGTTGATTTATTATTAATTTTTGTTATTGAACTGGGACAAATATGTAAAAAAGTCAACTAATGGATAATGCATGCTCCCAAGAATCAGTGTATTGTGGAGAGTTATTATTTAAGTCTTTCTAAACCAGTGGCCTGTGGGCTGCATGTGGTCCCTGGAACAGTTCGATGTGGCTCTCGGTCTCCCAGAAAGTCTGCACTTTCAAATTTTTGTGTATGTTTGACAGCATCAACTTTTAGTAACTCTATGTAAATAAATGATCGCTAAAAGTGTCAGTGGATTTCTCTGCAATTCCTCCTAGTTATTGACATAGACTATTGGTTATTTAAAGGAAACATATGATAGCATTTCAGTAGCAGTTTTCATTTAACTGTTTTGGAGATTGAAAAAAGTTAAAGAACTGTAAGGAAACAACAGATTTTGAGGCATGTCGAGACCTGCTGAATGAAGCTGAGCATAAGCACGAATTCATCTAAATTAGCAGTACTCTGTTTCTGCTGCTTTCAGTCAGTATCCATCAAGACATGTCAGATACGTTTTGCAAAATGTTTGATTTCTTACCTAGTCTTGTCTTGGTGTGGGTGATTTTTTTTTTTTGTTTGTTTTTATTACTTTTATCAGTTAATTTCTGAAGCGTATCTGGTGATAAAGTGATTATAGACTATGGTAATCAGAGTTCAATATTTTAAGCATCTAACCCAAAGTGGGTATTATTCTGCATGAAAATTCCTGATGTGTACCCTCAAAGGGTGTACAAGATATGATAGTACTACATGAAAAATTTACATCATTATTAACTTCCTATCTAAAATTTTCCTCCAAATTAGTCTGTTACTTGTCAAGACTCCAACATTATCAGATCTTATATTTCTATCGTCTAAGCCACTTTGTACCATATCAATCCACCTATATCTTGGTCTTCCTCTGGGTCGTTTTGCTGCCAACCTGGCAGAGAACACTTGTTTTGCTAATCGTTCCTCTCCCATTCTGTTTAAATGACCATAGCACCTGAGATTAGCTCTGCTAACACATTCCTGGATAATAATGTCAAATTGTTTCCTAATAAACAAGTTTTTAATGATATTGCCAATGATGCCATCTGTTCACGCACCTAATCTTTCTCAGGACTCTCATATCTGCAGTCTCTAGTTTTTGGTCAAGTGTGTTACTTCTAACCCAGCTCTCAGATCCATAAGTTAAAATTGGTTTGAACACTGTCTTGTATATAGCTAATGTAGTGTTTTGACTAATTTCTCTCTTATTCCATATAAATTTATTCAATTGATTTCCTACCATACCAGCTTTGTTGATTTTGTTGGCTATTTCCATATTTAATTTACCATCTTCACTAAAAATCGTGCCTAAGTAGCTGAAATGTTTTACTTGTTTTATAGATTCTCCATTTACAATGTAGTTGATATTTTCAGTGCTTCTGCATACTTTCATTGTCCTTGTCTTGTTATTGCTGACCTTCATACCAAATCTATTACAACAGTTATTCGATTTAGTCAGGGAATCTTGTAGCGGATTTATTTAGAAGTATAACATCATCCGCATAAAGCAAAGAGCTCAGATTAACATCTCCAATTTTGATATCAGGTTTACTACCACTTTCCTTCATAATATGATCCATATAGATAATGAATAACAGAGGGGATAATGTATATCCTTGTTTCATACCAGATTTAACATTAAACCATCTTCCTGTACTTCCTTCAATTCCAGCTATTGGCTTACAACTCAAATAGAGACTGTGTATTGCTTGATATAATGCCCCATTGACACCATTAAACTGTGGCGTTTTGAATAGCTTCTCACTTGACACCTTGTCATATGCCTTTTTCCAGATCTACAAAACTTAAATGCAGATCTTTGTTATATTCTCAATTTCTCAATTATTTGTCGTAAAGTGAAAATCTGATCCTGACATCCTCTATTTGACCTGAATCCAGCTTGTTCTTCACCAAGCTTCTCTTCCACACTCCTCAACCGTTTCTCAAGTATACTTGCATAAATCTTATCAGGAAACTTAGTAAAGAAATACCTCTGTAATTCTCACATTCAGTTTTATTTTCCTTTTTATATATGGGTACGATGAGGGCGCTACTCCAATCATCTGGAATTCGTCCCTCTGTCCAGGCCTTCTGAACTATGCAGTGCAGTCACTGTAAGATTTTTATACCTCCATATTTGAGCATTTCTGGTTGAATATCATCTACTCCTGCTGCCTTTTACATTTCAGGCTTTTGATGGCTTTTTTTACTTCAAGTGTGGATATGTATTCCTGATTGCATGCCTATTGGATGTTTTTTAATTCCCGTGCTGTCACTGATTATTTCATTTAGTAATTTTTCAAAGTAATTACTCCATACATCAAGAATATCTTTTTCAACACCTTTCATGTTGCCTATAACATCTCTGATTCCTTTTACAACACTCTTTACTCCATTTCCGAGCTTCAACAACCTCAATAATATCTTGCCACCTTATTGATGTTTATTTTTTATCTTCTTACCAGTCTTCCCATGACTTTTGTTTAGCTAGTTTTATACAGTGTTTAGCTTTCTTATAAAAATTCTCTGTATTCTCTAAGAGTACTTATAAGAAAGCTGACTTATTCGCCAGGAACTTTTGATATGCTTTCTTCTTTTCCTTCTCTGCTTCTTTAACTTCCTGTGTCCATCATGGAGGTCTGAATATTCTATCCTTGCAGACAACTTCACCACATGTCCCTCTGGCTGAATCAATCATTATTTTCTTCAGGGCTTGCCACTGAATCTCCAAGGTTTGGTTCCTGTTCTGAAACTCTTTCATTTTTTCTTTAATAATGGCTATGATATATCAGGCCCTATGAAATTCTAAGTCATTGTATTCATCACTACCTGATATATTTGTGAACATAAAGAGATTTGCAGTTGCAATGTTCTTCATTTTTGATACATATGTTTTTGAATCAACATTTTCAGAAATGAAAACAGTCAAATCAAAGTGTAGAACAAGGCTTTCAAATTATTATTTGCATAATATTTTAAAATTGTGTGTCATGAACCTTCAAGCAAAGGATAATAAACTTTCTTATAATTTGCAGCCTCAAATATTACATTGAATGTATGTCTTCTGATAAATAAATGTATTAATTAATTTCATAAGTTTAATTTTATCTTTCGACTGGGACTGATATTTTGTTATTTTTTGTTTTGTATATCCATTGACCATTGCAATCTTTCAAAGGATGAGATATATCTATTTTTCCTAAATTTTACTGTTTACTAGTGCATTTTCAGGTATTTTGTCCTACCTTCATCTCTGATGCTGAGGACCTAATTTAACTAACTCACTCCAAAGAAATGGCCAACAGATTTTGTCTGTAGCTAGCAAAGTCTTTCCAGTAGCAAATACATCCCCTGGGAGGTGAAACGTTGAATATCACTATTCTAAACAATTTTAAAAATTTCTTAACCAGTAGGGATCAAAGAGGATGGGGTGGAAGAAAAATGTTCTTGTTGGCATATTAAATAGAAAGAGTAGGACATGATTCCCAGACATGTAGACATATTTTGAGAATCTGGGTAGAAGTCAGGGCTGATAAGATTATTATTATTATTGTTGTTGTTGTTCCGGGAAACTCCAAGGAGTTGACAGACTCATCGAGGGAGGCCCTAACATCATGTCTGGAACAACTATTCAACATTCACACAGTATCTATCATGTCTTGCCTTGAACTCATTCACGGTCGTAGCACCCACAACAGACTCTGGAAGCTTATTCCACTCATTCACCACTCTCCAAGTAAAAAACCTAGCTCTAACACCCTTGTCAACCACGCTCTTGCCCAGCTTCCATGCATGGCCCCTAGTCCTCCCACCACCAGTCATATTTTCAAAAATATCTTCTGGATCAATCTTATAAAAACCCTTCAGTAATTTGAATGTCTCAATCATATCACCCCTCCTTCGCCTATTGTCCAATTTCGCAAACCCACAAATCCTCAGCTTATTCTCATAAGGTTCATTCCACGGACCTGCTATCATCTTGGTCACTCGTCTCTGGATCCTCTCCACTTCCTCCCCATCACGAAGAAACCCTGGTGCCCATAACTAGGCACAGAAGTCCAGATGGGGTCTTATCAAGCTCGATACAGAGGAACAACAACTAGCTTCTCTCTGCATGTTAAAGTATTTTTCATAAGCCAAGTGATTTGGTGAGCTGTTTTAGTTACTTTTGCAATGTGCCCCCTAAACTTCAACTCCCTATCCACCAGCACTCCCAAATCCCTGGCCTCATCAATCTCCTGGAGTATGGTTCCACCTATGCGATATACTGCTGCTATTCTTTTCACCCCAAAGTGCATAACCTTACACTTTGCCACATTAAACTGACATCCATTTTTCCTAGCCCAGTCCTCCAAACTATCCAAATCATCCTGTAAAATTTTGACATCCTGTGCACTCACAATTGCTCTACCCAACTTTGCATCATCAGCAAACAAGTGAACACTTCCTCTCAAATCCTTTCCAATATCATTGATGAACAAATTGAAAAGCAGTGGTCCAAGAACAGAGCCCTGCGGCACTCCACTAGTCACAAGACGTCTTTTTGACTCCACTCCTGAATAAACCACTCTCTGGTATCTCTCCTTCAACCACCCTCCTATCCATCTTACCAACCCTATATCTATCCCCATCTGCTCCAGTTTACTGATTAGGGTTCCATGTGGTATCCTGTCAAAGGCCTTGGCAAGGTCCAGTAGTATCACTGTAAACCCATTACCCCTATCCAGTTCAGCCATCACTGTGTTATAAAACGTGAGCAAGTTACTGAGGCATGATCTACCCTTCACAAAACCATGTTGTCCCCCATACAATATCCCATTTTCATCTATCCAATCCTGTATTCTTTTCTTGACTAATTTCTCTAAGACCTTGACAATGATTCCTGATATGCTAATCGGTCGGTAATTTACAACAGCAGTCTTGGAACCACCTTTATGCAGTGGAACTATTTTCCCTTCCTTCCACCCGCTCGGGACTAACCCAGACCCGAGACTCAAATTAAACAAAATGGTCAAGGGTACTGACAATTCTTTAGCTGCTTCTCGTACTACACGAGCTGGTATACCATCCAATCCCACAGATGTATTGACATTGAGGTTATGCAATATACTACTCACCTCCACTTCATTCACCACAATTCCCGTATAATCTATTGATTTATTCATTTCTGCAATGTCACCACCTGGATGATATATTCTTGCAAAGTGCTCACTCAGTAACTCAGCTATCTCAACTGATTCAGTTACCTCCCTCCCTACCATCGGCATTCTTTAAAATCATTCTGCCATGTACATTTTTCCTTTTACTTGCTACATATCTAAAAAACTGTTTAGGATTCTCTTTAGCCTGCATGGCCAATGTTCTTTTGTAATCCTTTTTTGCTTTTCTTACCACGCTCGTCACCCTTCTGGCCTGCGCTTTATACCGTTCATGTGCTTGCCGGTCACCTTTCTCCTTAAATTCCCTCCATAGTTGTTTCTTTTTTTGCAGCTCAAGCTTAATGGTGTTATTCATCCATTTAACCCCTACTTGATTTATTATTCGGACTCTAGGTATACAGTCAGCCATTGCTTCATGCAAGCACTTCTTAACTACCTCCCATGCATTATCAACTTCTAGTCCTTGCAGTTGTACATGCCATGGCACTGAGCCAATAAAACTCCTAAGCTTGTCATACTTTCCAGCCCGATAATTCCACATGTATCCTGTCTTAATTGAAAATTCTACACCTTTAGCCACCTCCCAAGTCAAGACCCTATGATCACTCTCACCGATTGGTGGCAATCTGGTCATATTTGTTACAGCCAAATCCTCAGATGTAATTACTAGGTCAAGCACTCTCTAACCCCTAGTATTTTCCATTACATGCTGTCGCAGATAGTTATCCCTTAATAACCGCATAAAATCCAATTCCTTCCTCCCATGTGTCCTCTCCTCACTCCAATCAATGCGACCATAGTTGAAATCTCCCATAATAATCGCCCTCCTTCCACTCATTTCTTCTATTTGCTTGTGCATATTGTCACCACCATCTTTTCCATCACCTGGTCTATAGCAGCACCCAATTGTATATTTAGTTCTGCTAGCCACAATCTCACACCAAATGGCCTCAAATGTGCTCTATTCTCTATCCTGCAATTCAACTTCTATTCTCCTTGGCTGTAGCTCATCAGCTATCATCAACAATACTCCTCCCCCATTTTATCCTCTCTGTCATTCCTGAACACACTATACCCATCACATTCAATTCCACTAGCTGTATCATCTACAGTCAGCCATGTTTCACTAATACCAATAACCTGTGGTCTGGAAGTGCCAACCATGGCCCAAAACTCTTCCTTCTTGTTCCTAATACTCCTAGTATTAGTGTACATGAATTTAAGACCCCCATTAACCCCAACCCTACCTTGATGCCTTATATTAACTATCCCACTCTGGTTTGTTGTCCTTATTTGCTCTAGCATATTATATTCATTCTTACATTCAACTGCCTCCCTAAGGACTGTATATCTACTCCCCCCCCTTAACAAATCTAGTTTCCCTGAATTTGCACTTCCACTACATTCAGCAACATTTTCTCAAGTCTTCTTACACCATAACCATTCAAATGCAAGCCATCCATCTTATATAGATCCTTTCGCCCATCAAACTCACTCCACACGTCCACAAATTCCATACCACTCGTCATACATAACCCACGCATAAAGTCATTCGCAATTATGGCCCTCCTTTTAAACATTTCACTGTCATACCGTGGCAAAAGACTAATCTTTCTAACTCTCTCACTCTTTTCTTTTGCTACCTCAAACAATTCATTCAGGTCTTCTATCATTTCCATTTTATCTCCTTTCAAATCATTCGTACCTGTCACAACAATCATTTCTTTCACCCTTTCCTTTTGCTCTCTAATAGACTCAGTTACATCCTTTATGGTCGCACGAGGTTGGTACGATTTTGTCAAATCCTCTACTAACACACCTCGTACTAACGAGTCTCCATACAGCACTCTATCCTTCATTTTGTTCATGTTCACATTCATACGCCTATTTTTCCTGTCATACCTTTTATTATTGGTTGGTTCATTCAGTCGACTTTTGTTCATGCACTCTAGCTGCTGTTTTGCCCTTTCTATCGCACCATTCAACAACGCGATCTCATTCAATGCATCTATCTCATCTTTTTTATTCTCTGAGAAACCATTAATACTATCATTCACACTTTCTACATTAACACTCTCATAATTCTCATGTACAACCTTGCCGTTTCTTGTCATATCGCTATTTTCTTCATTCTGAAGTTTGACAAAAATATCACACTCACGATCCGAAATACACTTCATTTCCTCATTCTCCCTACATTTTTTACACACAAATGGTCCAAGTAGATTTAGCAATTCCCTTTCCCAGGGAAATCTTGAATTGGAATGCCTCCATTTAGGCATGATCCAAAAGAGCAGATAGGAACTTAATAAGGCACTACGTGTAGATGAAATCTAGGCAGAATTAATTATGACCTCAGGGAACAGAGGAATAATTTTTTCATAGATGATTATATGGGAGACATGTATGGGCTAGAGAATGGAAGAAGTCAGCATTCATAATGCTGCATAAGAAGGAAGGAAGACTGCAAGAACTACAGAACTATTAGTTTAATCTCTTATACAAGCAAGATTCTACTAAAGATTATTCAAAATAGGATTGAGGCCAAAGCTGAGACTGAGATGCATGATGAACAGGCAGGTTTTAAGAAAGGCAAGCATATCAGAGATCAGATCCTCTGCTTAAGGCAGATCATTGAGAAGTATAGAGTTTAGACATTCCTTTGGTAATGTGCTTCATTGCTTACTGAAATTTTTTGATGTTCAGCAAGTGAAATTGTAGGGAGTAATGAAAGTAATGGGATTTCCTCAACACATCAGATTGATACTAACTTGTACAGTGAGCAAGAAGCTACAGTAAGAATAGATGTTGTATTAACTGATTTTCTTCTGTTAGGCAAGAATACCTACCTTCTTCTCACCTGTTCAGTGTCTATGCAGCTGAGGATATGTAGCACTGGATGAGCTGAAGACGGGTTAGGTGTCAGGATAGGTGAGCAATCTGAGATAGCTGATGGTACAGTACTCTTCTGTAATAATGGGCAAGAACCAGGATTTATCCTTGACAGAGATCATGATAATAGTAAAAATCAGAGGACTTCAAAACTTGATCTTAGCAAGACAAAGATTATGGCTCTTGAAAGAAATACAGGGATTAGCCCCAAGAAACAGGTGCACCTTAATGGAGAAATAATGAAAGAAATCAGCAAATTTTTAGCACCTGAGATTCATTAGCAATGTGAAGAATTTCTGTTCAGAAGACTTCAAAGCAGAAGATTCTTCCATACTTATCTAAAGTATGGAAGAACAGATCTATCGCTACATGGTTGCAGCTCTTTTTTTTTTTTTCCCAATAATTACTTATGAATGTGAAACTTGGAACGTAAAGAAGTCTAATAGGAAAAGCATAGCTGTTTTTGAAATTTTGTGTTACTGGAGACTGTTGAGGTCTCATTTACTGAAAGGCAGAAAGGATTGAAAGAGCTTTGATTCCTTAAGAGCATTGACCGAAAGATAAGGCTGAAGGTCAAGGCTAATCTCCTAACAGTTAGCCTTATTCAAGTTTTGTGTATTTGACCAAGGAATCTACCCCCCCCCCCCCCCCCCCAGTATATTGTAAGCAGCTTACTGCATGCCTCCTCTGATCCTTGCATTTCATGTCTTTTTTTGAAAGACAGAAAACTTCTTAATAGTCTGGAAATCAAAATCTCTTGATCCAGATGGTATTCCCTCAGTTGTGCTCAAAATTTGCACTCCAGGTATTATCATCATTTCTTCAATTGCCTATTCAGACTGTCATACTCAACTAGCATCTACCCAGCTGAACAGCAGAAAAGAGAGATGAAGTCATCCGTTGTCTATTTTTCTCACTTTAAACCTCTTGAAAACAGTGGAAGGAACAGAAAACTTCTTAATAGTCTGGAAATCAAAATCTCTTGATCCAGATGGTATTCCTGCAGTTGTGCTCAAAATTTGCACTCCAGATATTATCATATTTTCTTTATTGCCTATTCAGACTCTCATACTCAAATAGCATATGCCCAGCTGAACAGCAGAAAAGGGGAGACGAAGTCATCCATTGTCTATTTTTCTCACTTTAAACCTCTTGAAAACAGTGGAAGGAACAGCTTTACTATCTGAAGGCCCACCAATCAATTAGTGATAACTGATATGAATTCTGCAACTTTCATTCCACAGCAGATCTTGTGCCAATCTTATTCATCCATGGACCCCCGTTGAGGTTTTGGATAAATTCATGTGGTTGCTCTTTGCATTTCCAGGACAATTTGATTGGATCTGGCATAGAGGTCTTCTTACCAAGTTACACTGTCTTGTCATTTGTGATTGGATCGCCAATATCCTTTCTGGTCATTCATTGCATATTATGGTAGGTCGTTTTCATTCTTTAGATTTCTCTATCATGACTCTAATACCTCAGGGTGCTGTTTTTCCCATGTTTTACTTCCTGTAACTTAATGACCTTCTGTCACTAATCTCAAATCACATTTGTAGTTTGCTGATTGAGAGGCCACTCCATCTTTTTCATTTGAGTCCTTGCAATGCTTAACTATCCAAATCCAATTGAATAAGCACAGTGGTATTCTGAAAAAATTCACTTTAGTAAACTATCTGTTTGGTCCCTAAAAGTCCTGTGTAGTGAGATTCATAAGTGCCCCCAACCGGCCATGACATCAGTAGACATCAAGCTAAATCTGGATATGAATCTGTAACACCCATTGAATGACATGGATAAAAAGTGCAATTTGTTCTCACTATTTCATCTACCTCACTGCTAGGGAGGTTAAATGTTCTTGATAAGTAATATTTGGAGTGCAATTAATTCGATATAAGTGGTTTTGCTTGTAGATGGTAATGAAGTACTCATTTTAGGAATGGTTTAATGTACATTACAGTCAAGAACTTGAGAATTCTGTGTGCCTTTTGATTGTCACTTCTGCACAACTTTGCTTCTTGCATTAAATATTTAAAACCAATATTAATATTTAAGAATCTGTGTAAGCAGAGTCAATCTAAGTGGTTATGGTGATATAAACAGAGGAAGTGAAGAGATTAGCAAAATAGGTTTTTAAGCAAAAGTGGCAGAGAAAAAAGGCCTAGAGAAAAAGAACTTATGTATGCAGTGGACTGATGCAGTTAGGACTTAAAAAGACAGAAAAATAAGTACCATCAAACTAATGTCTTAAAAAATAATAATTTGAAGAAAATAGGAATGTTATTTCTTAGCAAACTTTCACTGAAATCTTGTTTGGATTTTCTTGGTATACTCTTTGAGGGTATATTCCAAGAAGTGATGTTTCAATTTCAAGGATACATCAGTGCAAAATAAATTAAAAGGACTTTTTTTCTTCTTTTCATTAGAGGTCAGGCCAGTAGAATTCCAGTTGATAAAATCATTGTTATTTGGCATACTGTTTGAAATGTAATGTAGCTTGATCAGCTTGTTTGTGTGTGCGTGTGTGTGCGCTTCAAATGATAACTTTAATATGAAGATCAAAACCTTAGAAAAGCAAAGTAATTATTCTTAACATGGTTGTAGTCTCCATAATTTATCAGTATAGAACAGCATATGGTTATTTGCATTTTCATTGTATAACATAAACATATAAATCTTTTTAACAGTTTTAAATGAATGATTTTTAAATAAAGAAAATTTTAAAGTTCAAATTTTAAAAATATATTGGATAAAAAATGTTAGTGTATTTTTGTACTTGTCCTCTTAATGAATTTACTTGAACATATTTTTAGGATCTCTGTTCATCCCTGATTCATTATAGTTTTTTTAATTTTGTAATTAGGATGCTATATTAAATTGTGCTGTGATTATTTTGATGTATCTCTATCCTATAAATGTCTGCTGCTACTTCTCCAACCTTTTTTGAATAATTGTCACACATTCTGAACACATCATTAACCATTTGCAACTAAATTGTATCAGAAATATACAATATCAATTGTATATTTCATTATATTTTCAGCTTCAACGGAAAAGGCATATAGGAAATGATATTGTAGCAATTATTTTTCAAGATTCCGATACTCCTTTCCTTCCAAGTATGATAGCTTCACATTTTCTGCATGCATTTGTTGTGGTTCAGGTGGATCAGCCACTTTCTCCATGTAGCAGGTAATTTAATTAAGCAATTCTTAATGTTAAAAAAAAAGTTTTTGGTATGTGGTATGAAAAAGTTTTTGCATTTGAAAATTATTTTGGGAAGAAAATTAAAAACTGAATTATTGTGCAAATTAAGCAGTTCCTAGTTTTCATTTATTTTGCTTTTTGAAAGCATGCACGCACACTTTCAAAAAGCAAAATAAATGAAAACTATAAATAGCTTAATTTGCCAACAAGTTACAGAAAGGAAATACTCTTTTCTAAGATCATATGAGATCACCTAACTGATCTTAATTTGTAAAGGTGCTTCTCATCCTTGATTGATTTGAACCAGGTCTTTCTAGCAGATTTGCATATGTCACAATTGTCATAATGTCTGTGCTGGTGTACTATACGAGGGTGGTCTGAAAAGTTCTTAGCCTCGACAATAGATGGCAACACTATCGGCAATTTTTTTTTTTTTCCTAAGTTGGTACATCTGTCATAAGCATCCATATGAAATTGCAAGTCATTCTATCAAGTAGTTTGTTTTATACAGCTGTCTGAAGCAAAAGTGTATCCCTTGAAATGAATAAAATTGAGTACCGTGCAGTTATAAAATTCTTTGTAAAAGAAGGTTTAACACCAAAAGAAATTCATTCTAAGTTCATAAAAGTTTATGGGTACTCTTCTCCTTCGTTTTCGACAATTAAGAAATGGGCTGTCAAGTTTAAACATGACCATACTACCAGCCTTGAAGATGAGCCATGTAAAGAACGTCCCAAAAGTGTAACAACACCAGAAATCATTGATCAAGTGCACGATATGGTATTGGATGACTGGTGAGTCAAAGTGCATGAAATTGCTGAGACTATAGGCATTTCAAAAGAATGTGTAGGATATATTTTGCGTTAAGAATTGCAAATGAAAAAGCTTTGTGCAAGATAGGTGCCGCGCTTGCTCACAGCAGATCAAAAACGCACTTGCATGAAAATCTCTCAACAGTGCTTGGAGCATTTTAACAAGAATAAACTGATTTTGTGTATCAATTTATTACTGTGGATGAGACTTGGATTCACCATTACACACCAGAATCCAAACAGCAGTCAAAACAATGGACAGAAGCCGGTTGTTCGGTGCCAAAGAAGACAAAGTCGGTTCCATCAGGAGGAGAGGTTATGGCATCGGTGTTTTGTGATGCTAAAGGCATTTTGTTTACTAATTATCTTGAAAAGGGTAAAACATAACCGGGGAATATTATTCCAATCTTTTAACCAGACTAGATGAAAAAAAATTCGTGATGCAGTTTTTTTCAGAAGGAAAAATCATCTTTCATCAGATCAATGCACCTGCCCACAAAGGTGTTTTGGCAATGGGAAAATTAAGGGATCTGTACTATGAATTGTTGGAACAACCATCCTATTCCCCAGATTTGGCTCCCTCTGACTTCTATCTCTTCCCAAAACTAAAATTCTTCCTCACTGGTTAGTGTTTTTCTTCGAATCAAGAGGTGATTGCAGCTGTAGAGGGGTATTTTGCAGATCTTACTGAGAACCACTACAGGGATGGGATAATGGCGCTAGAGCATCGCTGGAATAAATGTATTAGTCTTAAGGAAGATAAATTCATTTTTTCATTGTTAGGTCGAGAACTTTTCAGACCACCCTCGTAGGACTTATAAGAGTGAAAAAAAAAAAAAATGTTGCTTTGTGGTAGGTAGGTTTTGCTACTAAAGTTGTTATTTTACTGAATGTATATGATTTTAACATCCAATTCCTGATAATTTCTAATTTACAGTCGGATCTTATATTTCAGTCTTCTAATGGCACTCAAATCTTTGGTCTTTTCTTGTCATCCTGGCATTAAGCACCTATTTTGCTAACTTTTTCTTTAGCAGTCTTTCCTCGCACATGTTCCTGAATGCTGACAATGTCACATACCTTAATTAATACCTTAGTAATATTTTCATTTTTTATATATTGATGCCATCTGTTCACTTTCCTGTTTTTTATTCTTCTCTCCCATTTCATATCTGTGGCATAATCTTTATTTAACTGATTCCTTTCTACCTAATTCAGATCTACACTTAAAATTGGTTTGTGAATGCGGTCCGAATACTGCTAATTTAGCATTTCAGCTAATTTCTCTTATTCCATATTAATTTATCTGGCTCCCCACTATACCAGTTTTGTTTGTTCTATCAGTTCTCCATTGAGAATGCAGGTGGATAAGTTTACTATGTTCTTGCTTGTGTTCATAATGTTTCTTTTTTATTACTTTCATGCCAAGTTCATTACAAGCAGTTATTCAGTTTAAAGAATCCCAAATGGCTCTACTGGATTTATATAGGAGTATAACATCATCAGCCATAAAAAGTTCAGTTGAATATCTCCTATGTTGATATAATACAGGTCTACATAAGTGACATTAAAATGCAACTTATGTAGATCTGTATCAAGTGAATAATGCATTCACGTCAGGGCAGTCGTCACTTTTTCACCATAACCCTAACTGTCTGCTGGGAGAAGAGAAAACACTGTGTCTCAGAAATTTTGTGCTTGTGTTTTGGTGGGCTCAACATGTATCGTGATGGTTCTATGATTGTAACCGTATCTGCATAGAGGGTGGGACTAATGTGTTTGTTCTAGGATATATTAGAAAACAATCAATACGGAGAATGCTATATTATTATTATTATTATTATTTGACACCTCCAGGGAGTCCAAAGACTCATCGAGGGAGAGTGTGCCAACAGCATCGAACGATTGGCCCCCTTCCAACTACTAACCGCGCTCAAACTTACTTAACTGAGCCATTAGTAGCAGAGGCTCTACCAATCGACCAACCTTTGCCGGCAAAGGTTGGTCGATTTTGGTTGATATTTTGGTTGGTATATGTGAATTACTAAATGGTAGAAACATGTGGACGATCACTAATAAGCCTTATGAGAATGGGAAATATAAAGGATAGAAAGAACAAGTGTGAATAGAAATACTTTCATTACTGGAAAACAAATTATTAATAATTAATATTTGTGATATTATACACTGCTTGGAAAGAAGTCAACAAACTATAATGCGAGGAATAAACAGCTATGGCATCCACTTTAATTAGACGTAGATCCTTCTTTTGCTGCAATGACTGCAGCAATCCAGTGGGGGCATACTTTCCACAAGCATACAATAGCAAACAATGGGAATTTTGGACCATTCTTCCTGTAGGCATGTAATGAGATCCTGTACTGTTGTGGGACAGACGTCTCTTGACCTCACCCAATGCTTCAGGTCATCCCACAGATGTTCAATAGGGTTGATATCAGGCCTTTATGGAGGCCAGTCAAGTGTCTTGACATTCATGTTCACAAACCACACAGTTACAGCAGCAGCCTTATGAAAGTGCATTGTCCTGCTGAATGAGACATGTTCAATTTTGTAGTAATGCCACAAAGTAGGAAGCATTGCATTGTTCTGAATGTTCCGATACCTCTGAGTTCAGTGTTCATGGCACCACATACAGAGGTCCGAGGTCAAAACAGGATCATACCATTACGTTCCCACCTCTTAATTTCATAGTTGGGGTTAAATACTCTGGTAAGAGATGTTCACCAGACATTTGCCACACTTACACCTGCGATTTGTTGCTTCGTATAGTTCGCCCACCGATTAGAGGTCCCTCGATACTTCTGCGTATGTCAGAAAAAGGAGAATCCATTCCGATAATAGGGTAATCAGTCTGTCTTCTGGGATGTAATAATAAACAAACTGAATTTGTTTATTATTACAGGTCGGAAAACTTAGCTTTTCTTTTACGAACATTGCTGTTTTTAAAGTGTAACTATTTTGCTTGTATAACAGTTGGAAAAATGTATGTAGAGTGTTAATAAAATTAAAAAAGGTATAGCATAAAACAAAAATGTAACTAAGTTTATTTTTAAGAAAGTTTTCTATAAAATAAAAATAATTATACAGAAAAGCAGAAATTATTTCAAATGAACTTAGATATCCTAAACTTACAGTCGAGAGAACTGAGACACTTTAATGTCCTAAACTGATTAATTATTTATGACTTGTTGTGACTCTCAATAGCATGCAAAAAAAATGTTGGGAAAAATACCATTGTCAAATTCTTTTAATCTTCAGAGTCATCTGAATTGGTGTCCGAATCAGCATCACCTTCACTTAAACTGATCACCAAAGGTTTGCACAATTCTTCGATAATTCCGTCTCTATCCCAATATATATTTTCCAATGAGGTAACATGAGAGCAATATTTTCCCCACTTTTGAACTGTAATACTTTCAATTGCCTGTTCTGAAAGCTTAAAAAGTTTCGACATGTCAATATCCCCAGTTACGTTGTGATGGCGAATGAAACTTTTCACTTCTGCCCAAACACTCAATAGCATTAATATCGCAATGATATGGTGGTAGCCTCAAACCTAGAAATCCATGCTCTTTGAGCATCGTGTCGAATTTAAATAGTTTAGTTGTGGGCGAGTTTCTTTTGACCAAATTAAGCAATTCAATTTTTTGCATATCTGGGGAATGAGAAATGTTATTTGCAGAGAGCCAATCCATAAGAACTTGCTTCTTATTAGACCAATTTGGAACTTTGTTTAATCGAATAGAGTGATATGAAGCGTTATTAATTATAACAACAGCATTTTTAGGAAGGTTTGGAATCAGTTTTTCTTCTGCCCACTTTTCGAAGATGGTAGAATTCATTTGCCCATGGTAATCTCCAATAGTTGAATTGGCTTTGTATAGTAAGTTTGAATTCGGTAAAAAACCCATTTCTCCACCCGCACACAAAATTATTATGCGCTGTGAGGCATTTCCGGTTTGTAGCACTCCACATTCTTCTTTAGACTGCCAACATTTTCCATAAGTTCAATTACTATCAATCCAAGTTTCATCTAGCTACACAATCGGTCTTTTCTCCTCCCTGAAATGTCTTATTGCTCTCAAATACTGCGTTCTACATAAAACAGTGTCACTTTGCTCCATGATAAGTTTCCGTTTATTCTGGGACTTTTTAAAACAAAATCCGATTTCATGAAGTATTTTCCTTATCCAAAGAAAATTAATTTTTTCTTTAAGCACAGGAATCAATTTCGGAACAGTTGGCACTCTTTTCTAGACCACATAAAAATCGTGAATAGTTCTCCTTATAACGTATACATCAAAATCATTCAAAGCTACAGTTTTGATGGTTTTCTTTCTCTGGATTTAAATTTTGGCGTACCTTCACCTTTTGATTCCCTACGAATTCTTTTAACAGTCGACTCCGATAAGCCCGCAATTGCACTTGCACGTTTTATGACTTGAGAAAGGGGAACAAGAAGACTGCCTTCTGACTATTCTTTTTCGCAGAATGTCAGCACATTATTCAATATTCTTTTGCAAGAGCTACTGAAACGTGTAACAATAGAACTTGTTGACTGTACTGGATCCATCATACAAATTAATAATAAAAAAAATAATGCAAAAAAGGAACAACAAAAATCAAGCTAGTACTAGTACAGCGACAGACAAGAAAGCACGTGATTTCGCATGTTGGCGACCAATTCTTACATCCCTCATTTCTTTCTCCCCTTCAGCATGAATCGACTATTCTTGGCACCAAGCCAAGAAGGGATCTATAAATGGTGGGTGAACTATAACATAGCTTTCTAAGCTCCCACGTCCTGCCATACATGCTCGTTGCACAAGACGACATTGCATGTTGGTTCGGGTAACGTGAGGCTTGCATATTGCAGGTTTTAGTGCAGATTCATATTCTGGTTGACCCGGAAATCCACATTCAACATGTTGGCCAACAAATTGCAGTTTTTACATATTATCCTTCATAGCATTCTATGATCATGTTCAGTGAGCGTGGTGGGTCATCCACTTTGGGTAGCACTTGCAGTTGACTCCTTGCACTTTCATCTCAGTATATCATTAATTCTAGACCTGGGATGCCCAATTTGTTAACAATGTGTCAAACAGTCCTGCAACATGGCATCTTATCATAATGCCTCTTTCAAACTCCATCAGTTCCCTTCTCGCAGCCAGACACAGTTGCACTGACTTGGGAGCATCATATTCCTCGAATTTATACCAACTACAAACATGTGGGATGATGCACCTTGCTCATGCTCATGGGGGGGGATGTCTGTTGACTTCTTTCCAAGCAGTGCATGTGTGTTCTATGAGTTGCTGGGTGGAGTGAATAGCATGTGATTCTATAAATTCTAGATGTGTATATGTGTATTTATGATGGCATAATTTAAAATAAAAAAAAAAAACTATGAGGCCTAGGAAAAGAGATTTGTTTGCAAAAAATAAATAACTAACCAGGAATAAACAACTGCCGTATACATTTGGTAGCTCACTAAATAACTATAGGAAGGGGGACTAATGCAGGTGAACTAATAATATTGATCAGGTGATTCATTTAGGTGTTACTAGTTTGTCTTTGACTATTTATGTATTTCTGTAATCTTCAACCTTGTGTTTTGCTGTAACCTTTGCTATGGTGCAGCATGATCTCTGCTGTTCTTGCACCAATACACCATAAACCAACCAACTAAATCATTTAAGTGGCAGAAATACATGCTGGTTAATGGAACAGCAAATCATCTTGTAAAATTTGTTGTGCTTGTTATGCAGATTTATTTCTGTTTTATTTATATTTTGCTTGGTTTTCTAAAATTTTTCTTTTGTTTACTGAGGATTAGCATACACTTTTTACACACCAGGATACTTAAATAATTTCTGAACATCAAAATTATCCACTCTTTCGAATTAGAAACCTTTATGCAGGTACAGTCAACCCTCCTATAACGCGATTAATTCGTACCGCGTTATATGGAAACCGTGTTATAAGAAACTCGGATTTAACGTGCAAACCAGGTTAATTTGTGCCACGTTATATGGAAATCGCGCTATAAGAAACTCAGATTTAGTACGAATCAGATTGATTCGTACCGCGTTATATGGGAACCGCGTTGAGTGAAACTCGGAAGTAAGTAAAATCACTTGTTAATCAGTTTGATTCGTTCTGCGTTGTATGAAAATTGCATTCTCAGAGCGTCAAGTTACGGTGCATACAGTTGTGGAAAAAATTTTACAAACACAAAAGGCAAGATAATATGTTAAGTACAATAAAATTATCTTTATTGAATCGAAGAGTTCATACAAGGAAATGATAAAAAAAATCAAACTAAAACTAAACTAAACTAAAAAACTGTTTTCCAACAAAACCAAGAAAATTATGTAAAATTGCGTAACATAATTTCATGTGTATTGAACGCTTTTAACACTCATCCTCGCTTTCAAATATTAGTGGCCTAACTCTTCGTCTTTTAATGGGCCAAATGTCTTCCTCACTTGACAAATCTTCATGTTGATTTTCAATCGTAGCTTTTTTTTTCTAACTGTACTAAAACTTCTCTATACGGAGCTAAGCAGTTTCTTAACTCTCTTTTAAACTTTGCGCTGCGCACCATTGAACAATCAGTTTGAGCGAAATGAAGTTCTAATTCTTTAGCCAAATTTAGCCCTTTTTTCACATCATATAAATTGAGATTTGGCACCCATTCGTTTTTCATATTTTCGTCTACCAATGCATTTGAGGTACAGTACAGTCTTCCAACCAGATCATCAATGCTCGTTCCATTTTAACCATATTAATGTTTCGCGTGCGGGTGACATGTTTCGCACCTAACGGACAGCCATCTGCCATAGTTTTCCTTATCTTTTCCGCATTTTTCTTTACGGTTTGAATTGTAGATTCATTCAAATTTATCGATTTTGCAACAGACGATATTTTTTCTCCACCCTTTAAACGATTTAAAATTTGGATTTTGTCCTCAAGAGATATAAACTTTCTTTTTTTCTTTTTTCTTGTTTCTTTTGTGTCTAACATTATGCAAACCTGGGGATAACAATTATTTTATTATTATTATATTACGACAAATCAAAAATATTACCTACAGTATTGTGTAATGTTGTCCAATTACGATAACACAAACTAAGCGAGCAAAAGGCAGCACTTTATTGAACACTAACTGTGATATGTACGTCTGCATGGATTTACAGACAGTTTCCTACTAAGTTGCACTTAAAATTGATGACAAAGTGGGTGGTTGCCACAGCGAAAGTTCGGCAGCGCTATTGGATAAAAAAATTCACGCAAATACGCAACAGCCAATCATACGGTCTATTTTAAGCATTAAAACAGAGCACTGTGAACAATCTCGCATCGTTTCTTCGCTTATGGGGGAATTCCCTGATAACTGAAATTGGAAAATGGTGATGTACCTTCATCAAAAAGAAGGGAATTCCCCGTTAATTTCAACTGTAAAAATTTAACACATAGATAAATTCATGCTATAAGAGAATCTTCTTAAACCAATTAAGTTGATGAAATGTTGTTGAACGGAAGCCGCGTTATAAGAGTACCGCGTTATAGGAGGGCTATCGCAATTTTGGCTCCGCATTATATGGAAACCGTGTTATAAGAGTACCGCGTTGTAGGAGGGTTGACTGTATACGTAAACCTCCCTTACACAGTGCATATGCAAAATACATGGTGACATGCATCACCACATGTTCTAGGCAACATTTAAGAATGCTGCTGATCAATAATCATAATTGGTGTTGATTACAATGGGAAAAACAAAAGCATACTTGGGAAGAGTAGAAAAATTGAGGGGGCCAGGACTTAACAAGCTGGGTTCTACCCAAATAGAAGTTGTCAGGATCATATTTTCACTTTAAGACAAATAGTTAAGAAATCATAGGAAGAGAGTGGGAATCTATATTTTAGATATGTAGATCTGGAGTGTAGAACAGCTTTTTAACAAAAATGTTCAAAATGCTACAATTACATAGTTTAAATGGTATATTGAGCAATAAATAGTCTGTATTTGAGTTATAAGTCAGAAGTTAGGATTGAAGGAGGTGGAGGAAGATGGTTTGATGATAGGTTTAATGTTAAATCAGGGTGCACATTATTTCCACTGTCATTCATTATCTATGTGGATCCCATTGTGAAGAAAAGTGGCAAGCTTGGATATCAAAATTGGAGATATTCAACTCAGTTCTGTATTAGAGATGGTTGTAGAAATTATTTTTGCTTGGTTATGAAATAAATTATAATACCCAAGCATAAGCAAACACAGCACTAATCGTTTCTAGGTCTTGTGACCTTTTGTGTGTGTGTGTGTTGGTCAGATATATTAAAAAAAAAGTTCGCACATGAAATGAGACCTCAATAAAGGTCAAAACCAGTGTAGGTAGTGACCCTTCCCATATTACATAGCAATATACACATCAAAAAGGAAATGTGCTTTGCAGGATACTAAGCCCAGGGCCGGTTTTATACTGTTAGATGCCTGCGTGCTAGACTGTTGGCTGCCCTTGAGGGTAAGGCTACACTAGTGTTTTTTTTTCGAACATGTACAGCAGTGAAAGAATATGTGCAAGAATAGTGATAGCCATGTTGACGGAAAAAATTTGTACAGAACATCACCATTCTTGTGCATATGTTCTATTCACTGCTGTACATGTTTCGAAAAAAAAAAAAAACTAGTGTAGCCTTACCTTAACAATGCAGATCGCAAATAAATTTACAGCATAACCCAAAATATTACTATTAGTACATTTTTATGACAGTATAATGTAGCCTAATTGACAAAGGAAAATTCATACAATATTTTATATACCGTAGGCTATTTATTTTAATTTTATAAAAATAGAAAAAGTACAATGAATGTATATTTTATATCAAACAGATGCAAAATGTACAACTTCCCAAACAGATGCAGTCATTACATCAGAACATTGCTCTTGCTTTTTTATTTGCCAATTCATCAATAACATTTCATAATTCTAATTTTTCAGACAAATCCTTTTCTATTGCTAGCAATCCTAAATCACTAAACCTGTCTTGGGTCATTGATGTTCTTAAATATGTTTTTATAAGTTTGAGTTTCGAAAAGCTCCTTTCACCTGATGCTACACTAACAGGTAATGTGAGGAAAATTCTCAAAGCTATAAATAGATTTGAAAATGATGACATCAAGTTATTTTTTGCAATATATGTCAAATTTTTTAATGAGTCAGTTTCTGTAATGCCACTGCTAAAAGTTCTGTATGTTATCAGCTCATTGAAGAGCTCAAAACCATCAATATCTTTAATATATTCACCATCTTTATTAGTTTGAAGGGAAACATCTAAATCAACACAAAATTTTTTAATTTTTTCTTCGGTCATTTCTCTGAATTCACAAAGAAATTTTAAATACATTATTACATTCATTCAGAATTTCAAATCTTTCCTTTTGGAATTTAATGCAGTATCAACAATTACTAGATAAAATTCTATTCTGAACAATTCTTTTGAATTTTTTATTTCTTCATCAAGTTCATCTGGACTTTCATAATCTAAGTGGCGAAATTTAGTTCTGTTCCTTACAACTGGAAATTCGGATACTATGTTTACTTCTTTAGCTAAAACATCTGTGTCTTTAATATAAGTATTCAATGCTTCATTGCATCTAGCTGCCCTTAAAAATTTAACAAGCTCACCCAAAACATTATGAGATTCATTTATATTAGATTCAGGAGACTGCAACATTTTGCTTATGACATCAATTTTTGACAGAATATTGTTCCATATAACATTTGAGCAAATGAACTTGAAAGAAGCAATCTGATCGGACAAACACTGAGCTGTATGTTTTGTTTTCATGTCTCTGGAATTATCAGCTAATATAGCATTTAAACTTTTTAAGACTTCACTTAATTGCAAACTGAGAGGTCGCACCACTTTTATTTTGCTCTTCCATCTTGCAGGCTTTAGTGTCTATTTAGGAATATTGCTTTTTTAAGTTAACTATAGGCTATATCGAATTTATTCCATCGGCCGCCTGTGTGCACATACGCCCTGCACACCTATTAGAACCGACCCTGACTAAGCCATTTGATATAAAGTCAAAAGTCCCTATATACAAGTAGCCTAGTGGTGAAGATACTTCACACAAACTTTTACTTACACCTGGATATAGGCTTAAAACAAGAATATAATTTCTTGTCTATTATAATAATCTCAGCTCTTAACTTTATACAGACAATATTATACTTAAAAAAAAATTGAGTACAAGTCTGCAGGATTCCCTAACTGAATCGAATAACTGACATAAGAAATTCAGCATGAAAATAAGCAATAAAAAAAGACAGACTTAAAAAAAATTCACAAATGCTGAACGCATCAACTGCTTTTTGAATGGAAAACTTATAGAACAAGTAAAACATTTCAGCTTTTTAGGCACAATTTTTTAGTAAAGATGGCAAAATAGGAAATAAAACTGGAGAAACAAATATGAGAATTCTGAGAGAGATTAGGGGAAGTGAACAGATGACATCAGTTGTGTAACCAATTAAAAATGAAAATATTAGAAAGTAACTGCTCCTCCTAAACAAAATTAGGAGGAGCAGTTAGCAGCTTTTTAGATGATTGGTTTGCCTTAGAAGAACAAAAATATGAGATCAAGTGATATTGGAGTCCTGACAGATATTTTATTAATTGGAAGAAAATTGTCAATTAGTAATTATGCGAACTTTACATGTGCTATTATAATATTCTCACCCTATCCTGAGGGTATACATATCAGGAATTTGATTATATTGAACTGTTTCAAATGTCATTTTCCATATACAAATAGCAAAATGATGTATTAACAACATATTATCCCAAATTAGAAGTAATAATAGCAAGTTTTTTCATCACCACCACCACCATTGAAGTGTACCCTCAGGGTGTACAGGATACCATAATGGCACTACATGAGAAGTTTACATTATTACTAATCTCCTGTTGACAATTTCTTCCAAATTAGTCCATCTGTCAGGACTCCAGTATTGTCATATATCTTATATTTCACCATTCAAAGGCACTTCTTACTGCATCAATCTGTTTAGATCTTGGTGTTCCTCTGAATCTTTTCCCTGCTATCTTGGATGAAATAGCTGTTTTTCTAACTCCTTGTTTCATTCTGTTGTGACCATATCACCTAAAATTAGCTCTGCTCACAGAATTCCTGAACATTAATGATGTCAACTTCCTGATATCTTCATTTTAATGTGATTCTGTCATTGAAGCCTGTTTACTCTACTAATTTTCCTCAGAAATCTGATATTTATGGTCTCCAGTGCTTGATCAACTATTTTATTTCTAATGTAGTGCTCATATTCATAAGTTAAGATTAATTTGAACTCTCTTGTATACAGATACTTTAGTATTTTGACTAATTTCTCTCTTATTCCATATTAATGTATTCAGTTGACTTCCTTCTTTACTAGCAGGATAGCAGATATGCTACTTTGTTAATTGTTGTCTGTTTACATACCTAATTTTCCATCTTAACTAAAAAATTGTGTTTCTGGCGCTGAAATATTTTGTTGTATAGGTTTCCCATTCAGTATGCAGTTAATGTTTTCTGTATTCTGTCATATTTTCATAGTATTTGTCTTTTTAATGCAGATTATCAAACCAAGTTTGTTACAACATTCTGTTTGGTGAAGGAATATTGTACACTTGTATTGGATATATTTGAAAGTTCATCATTGGAACCTCCGTAGCTCAGTCGGTATAGACGAAGCCCTTTGGTCAGAGAGACCTGGGTTTGATTCCCATCTTTGATTCCCATGCAAGGAACTTTATCTGGTCTCTTTTGACTAAAGGTGAATTAACCGGTCTCATATGGATGTGGAAGGTTTTTTCTCCCAGTAACTCTGTTTTTTTTCCCTCAAACTGGTCCCGTGAAAACACGTCTACAGTCATAAATATACTTATGGCAAGGAAGGCAATGGGAAACCTCCTTGCTTCATAATCATCTCCCTGGTATAGTAGCATATCTGCTATCCTGCCAGCCATATGGCTGAAGGGAAAAATACACACATATCATTATCATCTTGCATAAAGTAAAAACCTGAAATTAATGCCACTTTCCTTCATATTAATATCCATATAGATGATCCATAACAGTGGATATAATGTTCACTCTTGTCTCACATCTGATTTTACATCACTCCATCTTTGTGCATACCTCCTTCAGTTCTAACTGGATTTGTAACTGAAATATGGATTTTGTATTGTTCAATATCTTGTTTCCTTGACACCATGTAATTGTATCACTGTGAACAGCTTTTCTCTTGGGAAATCATCATTTAGCTTTTCCAGATCTATATAACTTAAATATACATCCTTGTATTCTCAAGTTTTTGTCTTGAAGTGAAAATATCCTGACAATGTCTATTTAACCTAAACCCAATTTGTTTTTCTCCATGTTTCCTGTCTACAGTTTTTCTTAGTTTCTTCTCAAGTATGCCTACATAAGTTTTAACTAGAACATAAATAGCGATATGCCTCTGTAATTCTCACATTGTTTTTTTCTTTCTTTCTTTTTTTTTTTTTTTTAATTTGTCTTTTCATTGCTGATTTTTATACCAGGTTTGTTACAGCAGTTATTCAGTTTAGTAAAAAAAAAAAAAATCCTGAAGACTATTATTTAGAATTTATTTAGAAGTTGGCATCATCAGCATAAAATATAGAACTGAGTTTGAGTGTCTCCAAGTTTGATATTAGGTAGCATTAATCTTACATTTTTTTAAATAAAGGAATCCATATGAATGCTGAATAAGATAGTAAAGTAAAACCTCGATATAATGGACTAATTTGGGCGAGGGGGTGTCCGTTAAATCCAAAAGTCTGTTATATAATAAAGTAGATTTTCCAAATGCGTATGTTAAAAAATTGGCAAATTAGCTAATTTACATGTTTTTACTTATGTAGAAACTTTTATGTAATTAAAATTAAGTACCGTATCTATGAAAAGTTTAATTTCACAGAAAGGTTTTCTATATGTATTATTGTCTATAACTTCACCGTGGTTTTGAGACTCTAAAAAAAACAAGTCTGCGATCTATATTGAAATAAACATTTTTCCAAAAATAAGCTTTAATTATATTTAAATAAACAAATAAACAATGTTTCACATGTGATGTATGAACCAGAAATTTTGTCTGTTAAATCCAAAGTCCGTTAAATCAAGGTCTATAAAATCGAGGGTTTTCTGTGTGTGCACCCTTGTCTTAACAACTGATTTTATCACCATCTTCTTGTACCTTGTTTACTTTCAACTGCTGACTGTGTTATTTAAATATAGACATTCATTATGAATGCTCCAAGAATTCAGAAAAGGGAGGGCCTATTTAGATCCATCCTTAAATACTTATGCTCTGCTTGACTACATTCACTGAAGTTGCCCTCACACCATTGTCTACAGTTTTTTAGAGTAGAAACATTGCATGTTTCCTAACATACCCCTAATCAGCTTCTAGAGATGATCCCAAGTTCCATTTTCACTATACATGTTGTAAAATCTTGTTGGTGTGCCTATACTTGAAGAGACCCTTTCTTACTTGCATGTTTCATCATAGCTCCTCTCGCCTATTCATCAACCTTTTAAGACTGCATCTCTTAGTCCACACAGTGCCATAAGCTAATTATCATCTTAGTTACTCATTGCCAAACTTTTTTAGCTGTCTCTCTCCCCATCTCCTCTGAACCCAGTAATCCAGATGGTTTTATCGAAGCCTGTAAAGTGAAAGAATAAATTTGTGGTTATTTTTGTCTTTAACAAATAGCAGTGTGACTCCTAAACTTTAAACTCATTGACAATAGTCTCTAGCTTCATTGACTACTTCCAATAATTTCCTATTAATATAATACTCTGCCATGATTTTGCATTATGGTTTAAGCCAATAAGAATAGAATTTGGTTGGCTAAATCCCAATTGTCAGTCCATCCTTGTTCTTTCAGAGTGCACCATGAGGATTGAACATTAGGTCAGAAGTCCTGGTCAGTTCTCCACATTCCTTAAAAGGCTTCGTGGAAGTCTCCTCTCAGTTATACAGCTTTATCTTGGTTTAAGCACCCCAGAACAAATCAAGAAACAAATCCTGGAACACATCCCAACTCAACATCAGCAGAATTCAAGATTGGTGCTATCAACATAAAAAGCATCAATGGAAAAGAAATGGAACGTTGAAGATTGGATAAGTATCAGATCGACGTAATAGGTGTGACAGAACCAGAGATAGCAATAAAATTCTCAGATTTTTTGTCACCCACCCTCCATTTGCATCAGTGAGCTAATGGATCTACCAGAATATATACCTAACTAAATTTGCATAGCTCAGCTACAGCTCATCTATTTCTTGTGTATCTTACACTTTTCTGCCATCTATATTCACTGAGGTTATTCTGCCACAATTGTTCTTCCATTTTATTCACTACATAGCAATAAAATTCTCAGATTTTTTTTTTCGAAATTCAGATTTTAGCAAACTTCTAATAATTTGATTTCATCTTCCTAACCATGGCATCCACTCTCCTAGCTTGTTTTTTTTTTGGTGCTTCTAGTCTCATCACTCTTCTCAAAATCTCAAAATCCAGATTAGTATCCTCTTTTTATGCTGCTCTTGCTCTCAAGCATTATTCATCCATTTAACTCATATGCACTTAATTATTCTAACCCTGGGAATGCTCAAATATAACTTCCTTTAAGCACATTTAAGTAATTAATTCCCATGCACTATTAATTCCTCTATATGATTCTCATTCCATATACTGTCTCAAGCTGCCTCCTTAGTTAATTATATTCGCCTGCCTTATAGTTCAACATATGCCATTTCTTAGTGAAAGCTCTTACATACATTGTCACCTTTTAAGTCAAAACTGCATGATAATACTCACCATTTAGAGGCCCGATGGTTCTCAGATACTATACTAGATTCAAATGTACTTTACCTGAATCACTTTCATCATGTGCTGCTTAAATCACTGAGTAGTTCTATTAACTTATATTGTATGCTCTCTCTCTCCTTCCCTCCTCCCTCCCCCCCTCTCTCTCCCTCCCTCCCTCCAGCCTATATCCCCATAGTTGAAATCACCCATAAGGATAGTTGTCTTTGTTATTCATAAGATTTATCTGCTTGTACAGTTTACAGTCTTCTTCATGATCCTGGTTTTGCACCACCCAGTTTTGTATTTTGTTCTGTTAACTTCTGTCTCATTCCTAATAGCCGTAATCACATTTCCTGTATTACTCATACTACTATCCCATTGCAAATTTCTACTGTAGTTGGACTTTATTACTGTTCATTCATTAGTAGTAGTTCTTTTCTTTCTTATCTTCCTGAATAAACTGAATCTGTCCTATTCTATACCTGTAATGATACCCTTTTTCTGTCTGCTAGGTTCCACTAATGCCTATAATTTCTGGTTTCACTACCTTACTAGCACTAAGAACTTTTCACCTTTCTTTCTTTCTGGCACTTCTAGCATTAGTATATGCATGACAGCCAACAGTTGAGCTCATGAGTTGAATTTTAAGTAAATTTTCCCTCCCTGTTTCATCATAAGTTTACACTTTTTTTTTTCTTGACAAAACTATTACTGCATTTCCTAGTCATTCCTAACAAACCTTTATTTTCTCTCTTTTTCTCTGTCATTATGCTCACAATTTTTTGATTTTTTTTTTATGTGATTCCCACTCAAAAGGTTTGGAAGTCTATTATAGTACGTTACTATTATAAGTGGACTAAGAATTTTTTTCCCTATTTTTTACTAATTTATAATTTTTTTTGTATTTTTATTTATTTTTTTACATAGTCCAGAAAGCTGCTGTAGAGACCAAGCACTGAACTTTTTCAAGCCCCTTTTTAGGCCTCATTAAGCAGGATAGTGGTCTCATACCTGCACCCTGTTAGTTCGAGAGCAGATATGATAACCACTCAGCCATACAAACCAGCAAACTGATTGTCAGTATAAATTAAATTTTTTAAAAATTATTTACATAAAACTTAATTTAAAGCATACATCCACACTCTCATGCAACCACCCTGACAATTTACATTCAGTCTTTCGGTAAACAATAATTCTCCAAGTGCTTGACACCAAAATCCATTTCAAAATCATCCAAACATCTACATGCTACACACTATTTCACTGATGCATTTGAAACTGCTCTCCTCATCACGTTCTTGTCATACATAGTAACAGACTCAAGAACTCTTCATATATTCTCTCACAGTGTTTCAAGTAATTCATTCCAACCAACATAATTGTCATCTACTTGTTCTGCTTGCTTATACGGAGGCTGTTCAATAAGTTATAAGACTATATTTTTACAGAAAACAGATTACCTTTAATCGTCATCATTTACGTGGTCTTTTTCGAAGTAACTACCGTGAGACGCGATGCATTTGTCCCAATGTTGCGTCCACTTCTTAAACACATGTGAAAGTCCGTTTTTTGAGAGTTCTTTCAAACTGCCTCCGCAGCTTTTACACATGCTTTCTTGCTTTCAAAATGGTGGCCTCTTAGTGGTTTCTTGAGCTGAGGAAACAGCCAGAAATCGCATGGTGCGAGATCAGGACTGTATGGAGGGTGTGGTAGGATATCTATGTTGTTCTTCTGCAAAACGTCCACTACACCACCAGCAATATGTGGCCTTGCATTATCGTGGGGCAATAAGAAGCCATTCTTCAGCAATGGACGCTTCCTTTTGATGTGCTGTACCATTCTCTGTAAAACATTCGCATAGTATGAGCCGTTTACAATATTCCCGGGTTCTACAGCATGTTGGTAAACAATGCCTTCGTAGTCAAAAAACATTATGGTCATAACTTTACCAGCCGATTTTACAGTTTTTGCTTTCGTGTGGGTAGGCAAAGACGGATGCTTCCATTCACTGCTTTGTTGTTTCATTGTAGGGTCATAGTGATACAACCAAGCTTCATCTGCTGTAATGATGCATTTTAAGAAGTTGTCACCTTCTTGTTCCAGTCTTTCTTTCCATTCTGTGCACACATCCACTCGATGCTGCATTTGCTCCGGTGTCAAGAGTTTGGGAATCCATCGGGCGCAAACACGTTTCAGTCCCAAATGTTCAGCCAAGATTGAGTGAACACTTCCCACAGAAATATTCAGGACAACATGCAGCTGGCGTACTGTAATTCTGCAATCCTCCTTGATGATAATCGCTGCTGTGTTGATCATTGTCTCTGTGATGGACGTTGAAGGTCTTCCCTGACGTTCAAGATCTTCCACATTTTGCCTTCCTTCCTTAAAAGTTTTATGCCAGCGAAAAACACTTGCCCTCGATATTGCTTCATCGTGGAAATCTTCGCGTATCATGTTAAAAGTGTCCGATGCCAATTTTTACAAATGCACACAAAATTTAATCGCATAACGCTGTTCCAAGGATGCTTCCATTTCGACGACTGGTCGCGGTTCGTAGGTGCGTCGAAACAAGCTTGCATTTAGTCATGTGACACTCTGGCACATCAGCCCGTATACGCCATCTATCAACCTCTTTTGTTAATACAGACTTTTCTTTATTCCACAGAAATTAATATTGTGATGAGTGATTTCGTGACAGTAAAATTAATCTTATTACTTATTGAACAGCCCTCGTATATTGCAAGTCCATAACACCTCTAATCGTAGAATTGCCATATCACTATATCCTTTTGTATCCATCCATTTCTGCTTTGTCAATTGTTATATACTTTTCGTGATTTTTTTTTTTTAAACTATTTGGCATGAACTCATCTTATTCTTCTTCAAGTATGTTTGCATAAATCCTACCCGAAACACTCAGTATTGAAATTCCTGTCTAATTCTCATGTTCAAGTTAATTTCCCTTTTTATAGATGTTACTCTGAGAGTTTTCTACTCTAATTATTCAGGATTTACTATGAGTATGCTTTCTGAATTATTCAGTGTAGGCACTATAAAACTTTTATAAATTCCATATTTGAGCATTTCAGGTGACTTTTTTTCCTAACTCAAGTATAGATATATATCCCAGATTGCATTTCTCTTGAATATTTTCTGCTGCTTTCTCTCTTCTTGTTACTACCCTCATTTAAATCTTTCAGAGTAATTGCTCTAGACATTCAGAAGGTTTATTTTCAGTTTTTATGTTTATCTTCCCTTTTGCTATCTCTTTCTTCCATTTCTAAGCTTTTTCAGTAGCTCGATATGTCTAATATTTAACACAACAACCAGTTTTTTCTTTGTCAGCTGTTTGTCTAATTTTTCTACTTCCACTTTTTTAAGTGAGTGAGTAGAGAAATCTTTCAGGTCATTAGAGAAGCAACTGACATGTATGCTACATCTACTGAAGCTAGTCTCTAATTTATTATTTATAATGAGAACATAAATTATAGAATACATAGCATCTTATATCTATTATAAGGAAAATCTTATATAAGGAGGAGGAAAATATGAGATTAAAAAGCAATCAGTGCTGAGAATTCAAATTGATTTTCAGGTATAAGGTTTCTATAACAGCTAGAGATGATGTTCCTTTCTTTGGTCCATCACTGCCAAATCCAGCAATTTTTCCCAAAGGGCCCAAGTTCAGGGAGTTCCTCCTTACAAAGCTCATTAATGCAGAAACAGCTTGTGTTAAAGCTGAGAAGTTTGCCAAATTAGAGGTATGTATATCTTAAATTTTAAATCATAATACATTGAATAAAACAGGCCACAAAAATCAGTAATTTATACATCAAAAGTAAGATAGACTTTCTAAATAACAATGCTGATATAGAATTTCCACAAAAGAATGCTGGTGTTTTAAATTCAAACATGTTTATTGGGAAAATTAAGATGCAGTAGTAAAGATTGTGAATGACAGGTTGGAATGAGGGCAGTAACAAGAAGACTTTCAAAATTAAATGCTAGTATACATCCACTCTGTAACTCAGCTCTTTCATAGGCACTCTGGTTAGTAACTGTAGCTGCAGCAACTCTAATTCTTGTAGAGAAGTCAGTCTTAATGTGTATTCTTTATCCTCTATGGAATCCTCCATAGGAAAAGATTAAGAGTATAAGTGTAGGACTGAGGTGGCTCCCTGGAGGTGTCACGTAATAATAATAATATGGATCAGATTATGAAGGAAAGCAGTATTAAACTTGATATCAAGATAGATGTTCATTTCAGCTCTTTATGTTATGCAGATAACGCTATACTCCTAAATAAATCCAGGACAAGTCTACAGGATTACCTGAACCAAATTGAATATCTGCTGCTATTTATGAATTGCTGCTGTATTTCATAAATTTGTTATGAAAATTAGCATGACAGAGACAATGAAAATAAACAGAAACATTGAAAACATCAGCTACATCCAGAATGGAGAACCTGTAGAACAAAAATATTTTAGCTGTTTAGGTACAATTTTTTATGGAATACGAGAGATTAGTCAAAACACTAAAATAGCTGTATACAAGACTATGTTTCAAGCCAATTTTAACTTATGGATCTGAGAGCTGGGTTAGAAATAAAAATTCTTAATCAAAGCTGAGACCACAAATATGAGAGTCCTGAGAAAGATTAGGGGAATGAACAGAGCATAAATTGCAATATCATATTAAACACGAGGCTATTAGAAAAGTATGTTGGAAGTTTTTTCCACTTGGTTAGACTATAAATTATATATTTCATTTAATCCTTTATCCAAGTTGTAAGCAAATAAAGCCACGAGTTGCCCCAGTCCTGAAGATACTTCAGGCGCAAACTTTGTTTGCTTTTTAGTGTAACCAAGTGGAAAAAATTCCAATATCTTTCTCAAATCCAGAGTAATTTAATATTAAGAGACACCTTTTGGCAACGGGCATATGGAAATATGAGTTCTGCATTGCTTCAAATTTGGTATCATCTCTGGGTCTGGCTTTCACTGAAGAGACCTCAATAGAGGTTAAAACCGGTCTGGGTAGTGATCCTTCCCATAACACATAGCATTATACATGTCTGCAAGGAGATGTGCTTTGCCACAAGTTGCCCCAGTCCTGAAGATACTTCAGGTGCAAACTTTGTTTGCTTACACTTGGATGAAGGATTAAACTAAATATATAATTTAATTAGAAAAGTACTTGACATTGTTAGCATTTAGGAATATGCTAGCAGAGCTAATCTCTGGTGGTATGGCCACATAAACAGAATGGGAGAGGAAAGATTAGCTATACAAGTCTTCTTTGCTAGTATGGCAGGAAAAAGATCCAGAAGAAGACCAAGATGTAGGTGGATTGATGCAGTAAAAAATGCCTTAGAAGACAGGAATATAAGATTTGATAATATTGGAATGTTGACAGATAACAGGCTAATGTGGAGGAAAATTGTTGATGGGAAGTTAGTGATGATGTAACTTTTCATGTGGTACTAATAAGATCTTGTACACCCCTGAAGGTATATGTCAGGAATTTGATGATGAAGTGGTGGTTAAAGTATTTGAAAAGTTGGCTAAAGGTAAAATTCAGAAATGGATGAATAGAAATAAGATACTCTACATGGAGACAGCGCAGCTTTGTAAAATGTAGATCCTGCCTTAGTAATTATTCACATTTTGTAATAAAGTGAGAGCAGAATTGAATAAAGGAAATAGCTACACCATGATATTGCTGGACTTCCAAACATTTGACAGAACACCACATAGAAAACTATTGCATGAGTTGGAGCAAATGGAACTTGAAATGAGATTGATTGGATACATGGATTTCTTTAATGTTGAAAAACACATTTATAAATTAAGATAGGGAGGTTATTATCCCTCTTTATAAGGCTATGATTTGGCCACATCTTAATTACTATATATTGACTTAGTCAAGTAGGTTTCTTGGAGACCAGGAGGTGGTGGAGAGGATTCAGAAACATGTGATCCACTTGATGACAGGTCTGTGGAATGCTCCTTGTGAGGATAGATTGAGGTTATATGTGGATTGCAGAGTTTCGTTGACAGGTAGAGGAGAGGGAACATGAAAGAAACTTAGTTATTGAAGGGATTCTATCAGATTGACACAAAACAAATTTTTCAATACCTAAGTAGTAGGATGAGAACAAGGGGGTCACTCCTGGAAGCTGTCTAAGAATGTCTTTGGTTGGATAGTGATGAATGAGTGGAATGAATTTTCAGAAGTAGTTGTGAATACCCCAACAGTGAACAAATTTAAGAAGAGTTCTCATGGCTATTGTGTGAATAATGATTAGTGTGGATCTTCAGTGATGAGTCTTTTGACTCAGTGGAGATACTTGTATGATGATGATGATGATTTAGTTGAGGGCTGTGTGCTTGTCAAAATTGTAATTTGTGCTCTGAACATGCTGGGTAGAAAACCAGTGAAACAGTCAGTAAATTTGTATTTTTTCTTTTCTTGGTGGGGTGGTGTTTATACCTTGAAGTGCCAGTATGAAGAACCATAGTAAATGCTACTGGAATAAAGGAATGAAGTGCAATAATTTGCACATATATACATATACACGAAGTGTGGCTATTAAATAATGAGACTGGTTTTCCAAAAATGTGGTTTTTTTATTATTACAATTGTACAACTTAATTGTTATCTCCTTCCACATACTCTCCCTCCTCTATCTATACACCGTTGCATATGAATTTTCCATTGTTGGAAGCAGTGCTGCAAGTCATCAGGTGTTATCTGCTTCAGTAGCGCTGCCGTTTTCTCCTTTACCTCATCCACTGATTGAAAATGTGTGCCCTTCAATGTGGATTTCAACTTTGGGAAAAAAAAAGGTAAAAGCCTAATGGAACTAAGTCTGGCAAGTAAGGTGGATCGTCCAACACTGGGATCTTCTTATCAAAGTCAAAATCTTATCAAAGTCTGGGATCTTCTTAATAAGTCAAAACTAAAGGCAATGCTGATCGTATTTTTTTTTTTTTTTTAATCAATGGCATGGTAATGGTTGTATGGGTACCAGAGGAGTCAGACAGTTAACCAACATTATTATCTTGAGGTTCTGGCCAAGCTGAGAGAATGAGTGAGGAAGAGGAGACCCAATCTGTGGAAGAACAATGCTTGGATTCTCCATCAGGACAATGCACCAGCCCATAGTATACAGTCTATAAAGCAGTATCTGGCTGATAAGAAGATCCCAGTGTTGGACCATCCACCTTACTCACTGGACTTAGCTCTGTGTGACTTTTGCCTTTTTCCAAAGTTGAAATTCACATTGAAGAGCACCCATTTTCAGTCAGTGGATGAGGTAAAGGAGAAAACAGCAGTGCTACTGAAGCAGATAACACCTGATGACTTGCAGCACTGCTTCCAACAATGGAAAATTCATATGCAATGGTGTATAGATAGATAGAGGGGGAGTATGTTGAAGGGGATAACAATTAAGTTGTACAATTGTAATAATAAACCACATTTTTGCAACCAGTCTTGTTATTTAATAGCCACACCGTATATATAAATTATAGAATGATGATAATAATAATGAGAGGAGGTAAAAGACAAGAACATGCCAGGTGTGACAGGCATGTAAATTTTGAGGTATTCGATATCCATTTTACTTTAAATTTCACTTCATTATTAAAAAATTAATGGTAATTTGTTTTATTTATCAATTTCTCTTAATTTAGCTGTTACAAATGCACATTTATTTATGTTGAAAAATTTGATACTTTCAGGCGCAAACTTTGTTTGCTCACACTTGGATATAGGATTAAACTTAATTTATTATATTATTAGCACATTTACTTAACGTTGTAGACTTTAAATCATAAATGTAAAAAGTTTAAAACATAAACTCTTTTAGATACCTAATTTTGTTCCAGTTTGCATTGTTGATTTTTGTAATCAAATTACTTAAGTCATTGAAAAATTTCCAATTTTTTTTGAGGAAATCTTGAACACCTTCCTCATCTCGACAGTTGTTTGTTTATTCTTATATTCTTTTAATATAACATGTCCTGACATACAGTTAGTGTGAAGTGACCTGTGAGCTTTCTTCTTCAAATAAAAATGAGATCACAGCCAAAGACTGATATTATATAATTTCAAATTAAACCACCTTTAGCAGATTGCTCAGAAACGGTGTTGCCACAGTAATAATAACAATAATAATGATGCTTAAACCGATCTCTTATTTGGAAATACAAATACTAGGTTATATAAATACAAATACTTAAATTAAATCTACCTGGTTTAATTTAAGAACTTGAATGGCTTAACTTATGCATGGCATTTAGAGGATATGATATTGGATCTTATGAAAGATATATCTACCAACTAGTGTGGGAGGTAATCTGCCACGCTAAGTTGTTAGTTCGATAATTTATGATCAGAAATTTCTGTTACAGAAGTAGATTTTGAATCTTTTTCAGGTAAATGATCTGAATTATCTGGTGTATTTTTCTGATATTGTACATAAGCCTATATTTAAATATCACATAATGGGATTGCTATGCTATAGGAAGTATTGATTTTTTTTTTTGTTTTTAATATAATATATGTTGTAATCTATTTCCTTAACACTTATTTATCATACTTAATATTTATGTATGTATGATTAACAAAGCATATTCCTTAAAATGTTTATTTACTTTTCCAGAAACGAACAAGAGCATCTCTTTTGCAGTCATTATATGATGAACTACGACTCAAAACTCAAGAGTTCTCTGGCTTGCCTCTTGGTCCTGATGCTGGTAAATCTGAAATTAATGGTAACAGTAGTCGTTTCTTTGATTCAGTGCGTAAAGCACTGAGTGGAAGAGGTCGTAGTCATTCTGTTGAGTCCAATTTGGCCAATGCAGTGACTTCTACAAATAAAAGGTCATCATCTAGTACAAGTAGTAGCAGTCTCAGTGGAAACACAGTGGGTGATACTACTCCTTCAGTATGTTCATTTTAATATTCTTTTATGTATGTTATGATATGATAAGAGAAATTAAACTATTATTATGAAGAGTGAGACCTTTAATATCAGTAATAGTGGTCTCAGCACACAAATCTTATATTATAGTAATGCAAGACTTGGTTGATTTTACATTGTTGTTGTTATTATTATTATTTTTTAAGTTGGGGTATTATACTCAACTTTAATTTTATGAGTCAGTTTTAACTTGCTACATTGGAGAGAAAAAAAGACTAAGCAGGTGTGGTGACTTTAAAAGCTATCACTACAACTGATATTTATGGTCCTCATTGTTTTGATTGTATGTTTAATCAATCACTTGGCTAATTTATCACTTTATACACTGGTGTCCAAAAGCCAAGCATGAAATTTTTACCTATATATCAAAACATTTTCATGATTACAGCCAGATGTGGACATAAATTTATTGCCAGCATGCAAATAAAATATATTACACAAAAAATGTGTTATAAATTTTGTACAAATGAAATTGCAGTATGTTTTTGTCAAAAATTAAAATTTCCTAACAATGTTGGTTATGGAATTAATGTGCAGTGCACATTAATTCCATAAAGATTAATTCCATGCAGTGCACATCATTGCATAAAGCATGTAAATGGAGATGAGTTGGCCCTATTAGTAGACTGAAAGATGAAAGGTTGCCAAAGAATAAGATGGAAGGGTGATCTACAAATGTTTGACATGAGATTGGTGGATATTGGCTAAAGGCGGAGACTATATCCAGCAGTGAATAAAAAGAGGCTACAGAAATTTCTTGTGTGGAAATAGCAGGATTTCCCACCCCCCTAGAAACTTGTTTTTTATGTTTTGTTAATTACTAGCAAGCCACATAAAAAAAGTAAAGCACTTTAATAAATGAATTACCAGTTTTATAAAACACTGACTACTTCTTCAGATTGAAACAAAATGCAAATCATCATCATATTTCTGCCATGTACCCTCGGACAAGGGGGGGGGTACAAGATATGATAGTACTACATGAAAAAAAAAGCAACTATAATTATCCACTTAAAAAAAAAACTTACATCATTACTAACTACCTATCAACCTGCTATCTGTTAAGATTCCAATATTATTAGATCGTATATTTCTCTTTTTTTTTTTTTGGGGGTGCTTAAGGGACAAAGCTGTATAACTGAGAGGAGACCTCCACATAGCCTTTAAAGGAATGCGGAGAACCGACCAGGGCTTCTGACCTAATGTCCAATCCTCACCTTCTCATGGTGTACCCTGTTGGGTATCTACTTGGATACTGAACGAACGAGGATGGGCTGGCAATTTGGAATTTAGCCGACCAAATTGTATTCTTATTGGTTAAACCAAAATAAAAAATGATGGTGCGACATGACAAAATTTCATGCCGGCTGGGGCGTCGCCCGGTTAAACAAGGCCCCCCCCCCCCGTTGTTTTTGCCAGGGAAACAGGGTGAACAGCGAAAAGTCAGCTACCGGAACAAATCTGAAAACAAACCCCAACTCAACATCACCAGAGTTAAAGATCGGTACTATCAGCATAAGAAGCCTGAATGGCAAAGAAATGGAGCTGAGGAATTAGATAAGTACCAGATCGACATAATAGGGGTGACTGAAACAAAAACGACAAAAACTGGCGAGATCTTTATGAGCAATAAATACAAAATGTTTTTTGTATTCAGGCAATGACAATCAAGGAAAAGAAGGAGTAGTCATAGTATTCAACACAAAATACGAGGCTAATCTTCTTGAATGGCAGTCAGTCTCAAGTAGAGTAATGTGGGCAAATATGAGAATGGGGAACTGGACAATGAGACTTATTTGTGCCTATGGTCCCACAGAAGGTTCTACTAAGGTAGAAGTGGAGGAATTTTCTGAGGCTTTAGAAAAAGCAACTGACACAATGAAAAAGGAAAAGTTGGTTCTTGTTGGGGATCTGAATAGCAGAGTATGAAATGATTGTGAGACATACAAAAATATTTTGGGAAATTTTGGAGAAAAGAGCAAAGTTAATAATAATGGCAAATATCTGTTGGATTTCTGCTCAGGACATGGACTGGTTATTACTAACACCATGTTCCAACATAAAAATGTGCACAAATTCACATGGAGAGAAGAAGCAAGGAATAAGAAAAGTCTCATTGACTATGTTATTGTTGATAGTGATGTTTTCTCCCTGGTGCAGGACACCAGAGTGTACAGAGGATTTGAAATTGGAAGTGATCACTATTTAGTCTTGAGCAGGATAAAATTGAATTTCATATTGAAAAGAATAACATGTAAGAAAGTTTTAAAGCAAATAAAAGTTGAGCAGCTCTCAGATGTGAACTGTAGACTAAAATACACAAAGATTATTAAAGAAAAAATGAAAGAGGTTTGAGAACAGGAATCAAACCTTGGAGATTCAGTGGCAAACTCTGAAGAAAACATTGATTGATTCTGCCAGAGAGGCATGTGATGATTTTGTCTGCAAGGTTAAAAAAATCAGAACTCCCTGGTGGACACAGGAAGTTAAAGAGGCAGTGAAGGAAAAGAAGAAAGCATATCAAAAGTTCCTGTCAAATAAGTCAGCTTGTGCTCTTAGAGAATACAGAGAGAAATGCAAGAATGCTAAACACTGTGTAAAACTAGCTAAACAAAAGTCATGGGAGGACTTTGGCAAGAATATAGAAAATAAATATCAAGAAGGTGGCAAAATATTCTGGAGGTTGTTGAAGAAGCTTAGGAATGGAGGAAAGATTGCTGTAAAAGGAGTTAGAGATGATAAAGGTGACATGAAAACGGGAGAAAAAGATATCCTTGAATTATGGAAAATAATTCCATAATTTTGAAAAACTGCTAAATGAAACAAGCAGTGATGACAGCACAGTGGTAAAAAACACTGACCAGGCATGCAGTCAGGAATACATATCCATACTTGAAGTAGAAAAAGCTATCAAAGGCTTGAAATGTGGAAAGGCAGCAGGAGTAGATGATATTCGACCAGAAATGCTGAAGTATGGTGGTGTGAGAATCTTACAGTGGTTGCACTGCATAGTTCAGAAGGCCTGGACAGAGGGACGAATTCCCGATGATTGGAGTAGAGCTCTCATAGTACCCATATATAAAAAGGGAAATAAAACTGCATGTGAGAATTACAAAGGTATTTCCCTACTGAGTGTTCCTGGCAAGATCTATGCAAGTATACTTGCGAAACGGTTGAGATGAATTGTGGAAGAAAAGCTTGGTGAGGAACAAGCTGGATTCAGGCCAAACAGAGGCTGTCAGGATCAGATCTTCACTTTACGACAAATAGTTGAGAAAGCATGGAAATATAACAAAGATCTGTATTTAAGTTTTGTAGATCTGGAAAAGGCATATAACAAGGTGCCAAGAGAGAAGCTATTCAATACGCTACAGTTATCTGGTGTCAATGGGACATTATATCAAGCAATACTTAGTCTTTATTTGAGTTGTATGTCAGCAGTTAGAATTGAAGGAAGTACAGGAAGATGGTTTAATGTTAAATCTGGTGTGAGGCAAGGATGTACATTATCCCCTCTGTTATTCATTATCTATATGGATCACATTATGAAGGAAAGTGGTATTAAACATAATATCAAAATTGGAGATGTTAATGTCAGCTCTTTGCTTTATGCAGATGATGTTATACTTCTAAATAACTCTGCTATAAGTCTGCAAGATTCTCTGACTAAATTGAATAGCTGTTGTAATAGATATGGTATGAAGGTCAGCAATAAAAAGACAAAGACAATGAAAATAGGCAGAATCATTGAAAATGTCAACTGTGTTGTGAATGGAGAACCTGTGGAACAAGTAAAACATTTCAGCTACTTAGGCACGATTTTTACTGAAGATGGTAAAATTAAATATAGAAACAGACAACAGAATCAGCAAAGCTGGTATGGTGGGAAGACAATTGGATAAATTCATATGGAATAAGAGAGAAATTAGTCAGAACACTAAATTAGCTGTATACAAGACAGTGTTCAAACCAGTTTTAACTTATGGAACTGAGAGTTGGGTCAGAAGTAAAACACTTGACCAAAGACTAGAGACTGCAGATATGAGAGTCCTGAGAAAGATTATAGGCATGAACAGATGGCATCAATGGCAATATCATATTAAAAATGAGGATATTAGGAAAGAACTTGACATTGTCAACATCCAGGAATGCATTAACAGAGTTAATCTCAGGTGGTATGGTCACTTAAACAGAATGGGTGAAGAAAGATTAGCAAAACAAGTGTTCTATGCCAGGTTGGCAGGAAAACGACCCAGAGGAAGACCAAGATATAGGTGGATTGATACGGTACAAAGTGCCTTAGACGAGAGAAATATAAGATCTGATAATGTTGGAGTCTTGACAAGTAATAGACTGATTTGGAGGAAAATTGTTGATAGGAAGTTAGTAATGATGTAATTTTTTTCATGTAGTACTATCATATCCTGTACACCCGTTGAGGGTACATGGCAAGAATTTGATGATGATGATATTTCTCTTTTAAGGCATTTTTTACTGTATCAATCCACTTACATCTCTGGGCCTTTCTTCCTGCCAGAATGGCAGGAAAAAGGCAAAACACTTGTTTTTACTAACCTTTTCTCTTCCATTCTGTTTAAGTGATGATACCACCTGAGATTAGCTTTGCTAAAACATTCCTGAATGCTAACAATGTCAGTTCTTTCCTAATATCCTCATTTTTAATGTTATGCTGCCAATCATGTCATCTGTTCACACACCTAATTTTTTCTCAGAATCCCATATCTGCTGTCTCCAGTCTTTGATCAAGTGTTTTATTTCTAACCCAGCTTCTCAGATCCATAAGTTAAAATTGGTTTGAATTATCTTGTATACAGCTAGTTTGGGTGATGCTTAAGAGTCAAAGCTGTATACCTAAAATGAGACCTCCACATAGCCTTTAAAGGAATGCAGAGAACTGAGCAGGGCTTCTGACCTAATGTCCAATCCTCACCTTTTTGTGGTGCACCCTGTTAAGTATCTACCTGGATACTGAATGAATGAGGATGGGCTGGCAATTTAGGATTTAGCCAATCAAATTGTATTCTTTTTGACTTAAACCAAAATATAAAATGGTTGTACAAATGACAGAATTTCATGCCGGCTGGGGGCGTTGTCCACTTAAACAAAGCCCCCCTTATTTTCACCAGGGAACTAGGGCAAACAGCAAAAAGTCAGCTACTGGAACAAATCTTAAAACACTCTCCAACTCAACATCACCAGAGTTCAAGATCGGTACTATCAACATAAGAAGCCTGAATGGCAAAGAAATAGAGTTAGCCATGGAATTAGATAAGTACCAGATCAACATAATAGGGGTGACTGGGGGGGAAAAAATAGACAAAAACTGGTGAGATCTTTCTGAGCAATAAATACAAAATGTTATATTCAGGCAATGACAATCAAGCAAAAGGAGTAGCCATAGTATTCAACACTAAAATATGAGGCGCTAATCTTCTTGAATGGTAGGCAGTCTCAAGTAGAGTGATGTGGCAAATATCAGAATGGAGAACTGGACAATGAGACTTATTTGTGCCTATGGTCCCATAGAAGGATTAATTACTCCACTTCTACTAAGGTAGAAGTGGAGTAATTTTTTGAGACTTTAGAGAAAGCAACTGACACAATGAAAAAGGAAAAGTTGGCCCTTTTTGGATCTAAATAGCAGAGTAGGAAATGATTGTCAGACATACAAATATTTTTGTATGTCTGACAATGAGGATATTGACTTATTTTACAAAGATCTGACACAGACAATAGAAACAATACCAAAGCAAGATGTGCTAATTATTGAAGGAGATTGGAATGCCAAAGTTGGAATAGATAATGATGGTTCGGAAAGAGTCATGGGAAAATATGGTTTCGAAGAAAGAAATGAACGATGAAAAATTGTTAGAATTTGCTGTGGACCACGAGATGATCTGTAACACAAAATTCGAACAAAAGGAGTGTAGAAAGTGGACATGGTGATCAAATGATGGGATAACCAAGAACGTGATTGATATGATTACGATTAAAAGAAGATGGATAATGTCAGTACAGGTGTCAAACGTTTCAAGGAGCAGATGTAGACTCGGACCATAGTTTAGTGATTGCAAACATCAAGTTGAAATTAAAAAAGAAATATAAACCCCAACTTCAGAATAGAAGAGATACAGCAAGAATAAGTGAAGCAGAAATAGCAAGAAGGTATAGAACAGTGTTAGAAGAGAAACTTAGAAACGTGAAGAAAGAAAAAAATTCGAATCAAAGAGTGAAAAGAGTAATGAAGGCGATTGAATATGCAGTTGAAGAAAAAGTACCAGAAGAAGAGAAGATCAAGAAGAAATGGATTAGACAAGAAACACTGAAGTTAGTACAGGAGAAAATAATTTGAAGATAAGAAGGGATACATCAGAACAAATTGAGGAAGCAATATAGAAGAAAGTGTAATGAGGTGAAAAAAGCAGTCAGAATGGATAAGATGAAATGCTTAGAAGTCCAATGCAACAATATCAGTACTATGGAGAGCATAAAACAAGGAAGGTATACAAAATGATCAGAACCATTAATAGAAAGTGGCAACCAAAACAAACCACAATTAAAGATGAAAAAGGCAAAGTATTGATGAATAAAGATAAAATTGTACAACGGTGGACAAGATACTGTAGTTGAGTTATATGAAGAAAAACTAGATTTAGATAGCGTTGGGAAACTGACTGAAGAATTGAAGCAGATATCACCACCAGGTAATGAGCATTATATGGACATTTTAAGAGGAGAGGTAAGAAAAGCAATGGGATGGCTAAAACACAACAAGAGTCCTGGTAACGATAACATCACAGGAGAAATGTATAAATATGGTGGTGAAAGTATGGTTGCAGAAATGCACCAACTATGTAGTATGGTATGGAAAGAAGGGAAAATGCCAGAAGAGTGGGTGAAATCAATATTAATGACATTATGCAAGAAAGGAAATAAGCTAGAATGTAAAAATTATAGAAGAATTGTCTTGACAAGTCACCTTGGTAAAGTGATGATGATATTGACAGAAAGATTGAGAACACAATTGAAAGCATACCTTGCAGATGAGCAAGCAGGATTTAGGAAGGATAGAACTACAATTCAACAGATTCTGACAACGAGGTTAATAGCAGAGAAAGCTAGGAGAAAAAACAAAAACATATATACTTGCTTTGTTGAATTTTAGAAAGCATTTGAACAGTATTGACAAGAAAGTGACATTAGCAGTTCTGGAATCCTATGGAATTGATAAAAAGACTAATGACTATATTAAAAGATTCTTATCAGAATGCAGTTGCAGCAGTTAGAATAGGTGACGATTTGGGGAAATGGTTTAGAACAAGCAGAGGTACTAGAGAGGAGGACCCAATATCACCAAGCATTTTCATCGCACATTTAGAAAGAGCAATGAACAAACTGAAGGAAGATGCAAAAGGAATATCTGTACATGGAATGAGAATTAACAATCTGAGATTTGCAGATGACATTGTTATTATTGAAGAAGACGAAAGAGAACTACAAAAAAAACACCAAAACTGTTAAATGAGGAAGTGAAGAGATTTGGACTTTATGAACTTGGAAAAAACAAAAACAATGGTATTTGGTGAGAAGAACATGAAACAAAACATATAAGTGGATGGAATTGATATAGAAAATGTAGAACAATTCACATATTTGGGAAGTAAAATGACATATGATTTGAACTGTAAAAAAGAAATAAAGATCAGGATTGCAAAGGGAAAAACAAATCTAAGGCCATGGATGACATCTGGAAAAGTAAAGTGATCAGCCTGCAAACAAAACTAAAAGTACTGGAAACATGCATCTTTAGTGGTGTACTATATGGATCTGAAACATGAACATACAAATATGACACATGCACGCAGGCACTACAAAAAGCAAATGAGGCAGAAGAGAGAAATTACTGTTGTTCCTAGAGTCCTAATGGTCCCCCCCCCAGCGGGATATATTGTTGTCTTGGCTGTTGGACTGATGTTCTCTTGATGCAGGCTTCCCAAATTTGGGCAGTCTTGTGCACCTAAATAAGGAATCAAGAACAAGAATTTTGGCAGTTGAAAGAACTTATTACAGGAAGATTCTAAGAATAGGATGGGTACAGAAAATCATAAATGAAGAGCTCTATCGGAAGATACAACCAAAAGTGAATCTAATGCAGAAGATTATAAAACGGAAGCTGCAATTATTTGGACACATCTGTAGAATGAGAGAGAGGACCGGAAGATAAAGACATCTATGTTTGGTATTTTGGATGGTTTAAACAGAAGAGGTAGACCATACAGAGAATGGATAGACGATATAAAGGACGGGTGTGGAATGGGTGTACAAAAACTGGAACACTGTGCAATAGATAAAGAAAGGTGGAAGAAGATAGTGAAGGAGGCATCGGACACCAACGGACAATGAGCCCGTGGTTCGTGATGATGATGTCAAATTATTGATTAGACCAACACTATTGCTGTTTTAAAAGTATTAATATAATTTTGTTCTGACTGACTTTAAAATATCTACAAATCTCAGAAGTAAGTATTTTGTAGAGTGTATTGATGAAGAAAGACCAGAAAATGTCAATATTAGTGATAATATTGAAAATGCAGTAAGAGAACGTAGACAACCTGAATAAGAAAATAGAATGCTTGTTTCTCTGACAAAAATTAATATTAGTAATGCTTTCTATTAAATTATTTAAGGAATTCACAATGTATACTAGAATATTAATTAAAAGAAACTTTAATAAATACTTATTATATGTCGGCAATGTCACATTGCCATCTTCAATGGGAACGTACAAATATGACACGTGCACGCAGGCACTACAAAAAGCAAATGAGGCAGAAGAGAGAAACTACTGTTGTTCCTAGAGTCCTAATGGTCCCCCCCCCCCCCAGCAGGGCTATATTGGGTTGTTTCGGCTGTTGGACTGATGTTCTCGTGATGCAGGTTTCCCAAATTTGTGTATTAACGTGGCTTTCTTCCAACATATTCTGTGGCGGGTATCTAGAGCATGGTCTGCAAGCCCAGAATGTCTGTACTGGTGAAACCGGATATAGTCTGTATGTTCCAAAATCCTGACATTTGCTGTCCTGCTTGTTTGGTCAAAGTAGGACAGTTTACAGCTGCAAGGGACCTGTATACCCCAAGTAGGTCTAGGGGAAGTCTTTGGTGGAGCGGATAAGGGATAAAGGACTCTAATTCCAAACCGCAACAATGTCTCAACACTGTAGTCAACCTTTCTTCCGTTACTCTGAAGCCTGGGGCACTCAATGCACTGGCATGTGGCCACAATTTCGCCATATCTCCAAAGAAAATACCGGCCGAAAAATAATGATTCAAATAGAATGTGGTACCCGCAACCTTCCAAACCATATCGCCAACAATATCAGACTGGATGTAGCCAGTGTTCTCACCAAAGCAAGACCACCAAAAACCAAATATCCAAAGATGAATATAAAGCTCTTCAAGAAATGAAGAAAAACAAAGAATAGTAATCACCAAAGCAGATAAGGGAAATGCCACTGTGGTTCTCAACCAAACGGACTACGCAGGTAAGCTTAATGCTTTATTGTTAGATTGGGCTACCTACCTCCCCATTGAGTATAATCCCCCCAGCTCCCAAATTAGAACACTCCAAAGGCTCCTTAAGAAGGTCACTTCTTGGCCTGTGGAAGTTACCAACAAACTAAAACCTTTTAATACACCCCCGAATATATGGACTTCCAAAAATACATAAACAAAATGTGCCATTATGTCCCATAGTGGATGGCATTGATTCCCCCACATACAAATTAGCCAAAGTGCTCACACACTATACTGGCAACACACCATCACACAAAGAATTCAGCCCACTTCAAAGCCAGTATAGAAAACCCTCTCACTCCAACATACTGACATAATGGTCAGTTTTGAGTCTCCTCCCTATTCACAAATGTCTCACTCACAGAAACCTTAGAGCTCATCTGAGCCAAATTTCCTTCCGATATCTCAGCCCTATTTTACTTCATAATGAACTCTGGCTATTTTGTTTGGCAAGGAAAATTCTACAAATAGAGGGGACAGCCATGGGTTCTCCACTCTCCCCACCCCTGGCCAACTTCTTTATGGAGACTCGAAAGCCTTAAACTTGGCCCCACAAAAACCCACTGTTTGGCTTCGCTGCATTGATGATGTGTTCGCTATTTGGCCACATGGCTCAGATACACACACTTAAAACAACCAACACCCCAGAATCCAGTTCACCTTGGAAAAAGAATTAAAAAACAGTCTCTTTCCTAGACACTCTAATCATTCGCCAGCTTGATGGATCCTTGGTATTCTCTGTTTACAGAAAACCCACCCGTACATGCAGATACATTCACCAGCAATTCTCCCCCCCCCCCCCCACACAAGAATATGGGGTTATAAAAACACTATATAACAAGGCAAAATTAATCTGTTCAGATGACAATGCCCTAATCACTGAACTAAACCACATCCTTAATACTTTCTTAGCCAATGGCTACAACCCCCCAAAATATTAAAACCAGATACCCCCCCCCCCCCCTTCATAACAAAGATTACACTAAATCCATCACCATTCCCTATATCCGAGGCACCTCAGAAAAAATAACCAAAATCTTAAAAAATATGACCTAACTTCTTGTTACATACCATATAAAAAATTGGCATCCCTTATCTGCTCCACCAAAGACCAACCACTTCCCCTAGACCTACCTAGGGTATACCAGGTCCTTTGCAGCTATAAACTGTCCTACTTTGGCCAAACAGGCAGGACAGCAAAAGTCAAGATTTTGGAACATAAAGACTACATCTGGTTTCACCAGTACAGTCACTCTGGGGTTGCAGACCATGCTCTAGATATACGCCACAGAATACGTTGGAAGAAAGTCACGTTAATAAATCACAGCAAGTTTAAATATGAAAGATTATTCATAGAATCAGCCTCAGCTCTACAAAAACTTTCCAAACCTCAACAAATTTGGGTGCATGAGACTGCCTGAAATTTGGGAAGGTTGCATCATGAGAACATGCCCAACAGCCAAGACAACCCAATATAGCCCGCTAGGGGGCACCATTAGGACTCTAGGAACAACAGTAGTTTCTCTCTTCTGCCTCATTTTCTTTTTGTAGTGCATGCATGCATGTGTCATATTTGTATGTTCCCATTGAAGATGGCAATGTGACATTGCCAAAATATAGGAAGTATTTATTAAAGTTTATTTTAATTAATATTCCAGTATACGTTGTGAATTTCTTAAATAATTTAATAGTCGTGTTACCAACGTATAAGCCTTTCTACAAGAATTAGTAATTTGTTGAAAGTTTATTTTTCACTTGGTTAGACTATAATAAATTTAGTTTAATCCTTTATCCAAGTGTGAGCAAACAAAGTTTGCGCCTGAAAATATCTTCAGGACTGAATATGGTGTTGTACTACCTTAATGGGGTAAGGTAGTACAACACCGGGCAACTTGTAGCAAGTTGCCCATTGTTGTTAGCTTGTAGTAACAAGCTAACAACACTCCTATCCCAGTATCTCCCATAATGCAAAACACATCTCCTTGCGGATATGTATACTGTTATGCATTAAGGGATTGGCCACTACCCAGACTAGTTTCGGCCTTTATTGAGGTCTCTTCAGTGGGAGCCAGGCCCAGAGGTGGAGGTACCAGGCAGAAGCAATAGCGAGGTCATCCTTACCTATAGGAGTTGCCAAAAGGTGGCACACCTTTTTTTTTATTAAATGATAGCTATTGAATGAATATGAAGATTGCTTAGAAGGAATGATGTAAAATTTGTGGACCAGTGGTCAGAGTTTGGATGGAAGGATTTGACTAATGCTGATGGACTGCACTTGAATGAATTTGAAGTTGGATGTCTAGAGAGCTTTGTTCACTGAGACTGGAAGTGCAAAGTCAGGAAAACTAAAGAAATTAGACTGATGCAAGTGAGTGTGTGTGTGTGTGTGAAGGCATTTGTGAGGCTAATGAGTGTTGTGATTAAACAAAAAAATGCAGAATCTAGCTCTCAGGCAACAATATCAAATGAGGTGGTCAATTTTGGATGTAAAGTTGGCAGAGGCCATGAGGGATGCTGCAATTTCTATATACTAATGCTAGAAGCATCGGGAATAATAGGGGAAGGGTTTTGGGCATTTGTTAATGCAACTCTACTAAAAATTATAGGCATTAGTGAAACTAGGCTAACACCTGATAACGTAGTTACAGGAATTGAGTGTAATGAGTTTAATATTTGCAGGGTAGACAAAATGGGGAGGGTAGGATAACAAAACAGGAAGGATAGGGTAGACAAAATGGGGGTAGGGTACTGCTGATAATACGGATGAATTTCAGCCTACAAGAGTAGGAATCAGCTGGACAGATGGCTGTTCTTTTGAGACAGTCTAGTGTAAGCTTAAGGCCACTGGGACAAAAAAACAAACGAAAAAAAATTGGTTGCTGCTATAGGCCAGGTGGCACCATGGATGATATGGAAGATGTGCATCAGCAGATTGTTATAATGAGTGTAGGTCTATAATTATTGTAAGAAACTTCTACTTTGGAGACAGACTGCAACAAAGAAAAGATCACATAGTAAGAAGAAAATGGAATTTAGTCACTTACTGAGAAATAATTATTTGAAGCAGCATATGATGGAGGATACTTTTGGTACAAGATTGTTGGATCTGGCTTTTAGAATCAGAAGACATGTCCACAACTAAAGTAGCTACATTCCCTCTAGTTGGGGACATTGATCATGTTGTCGTGACTTGGGATATAGCAATGTGGAAATTCCAGTTAAGAAGTGGAATATGTGGAACTACAAGGTAAGTGATTATGACAAGCTTAGAAGACAGCTTGAATCTGTGCCATGGCATAAAAATCTGCAAGGAATGGATGTTCACGATGCATGAGGGATAGTTAAGGGGTGTGAAAGCAATATCAGACTGTATACTCAAGTTCTGGATGGTAAATCAGATAGGAGTTCGATGGATGATTAATATCATTAAGCATAATCTGGAAAAAAAAAAGAATATTGAGGAGGATATATAAGGAGAAAGGTAACCAACATGGTAAGGAAGACAAAATCATGATATGAGAAGAAATTAGCTGAGCAGGCCAAAGGAAATCCCAAAGTGTTCTTTCATTATATAGAAAGTAAGAGGAAGAATGACTATGGAAGGATAACTTTAATGAACACATATGGTAGGAAGATAACAGAGACAGATGAAATAGTTGAGCTACTAAGTGACCACGTTGTGACCACTTTGCAAGGGTATATCATCCAAGTGAGGATATTGCTGTGGCAGAGGTGACGGGGACTAATGTTGAGAACAGAGGTTGATGAATTGGAAGCACTTAGGGTATTGCAGAATCTCAATGCAAATAGAGCTGTGGGATTAAATGAAATATAAGCTTGTGCTTTACAAGAATATGCAAGGGAAGAACTGGTAATGCCTTTGGCTTGGCTCTTTAATTTAAGTTTCAGCTGTGAGAAAGTCCCAAGGGAGTGGAAAGAGGTCAAAATAATTCCTTTGTGTAAAGGAAGATCTAAGTCTGTGGTAGAAAATTATAGGCCAATATGTATCTCAGTAGTAAAAGTACTGGAAAAGTTTGGTCAAAAAGATAATTCAGGCATTGTTGGATAACAATGATACTCTGAGGAAAAGCATGGCTTTGTGAGTGGTTGGGCATGCCTTAGTAATTTACTTTTTTATAATAATGATAGCTGAATTGAATAAAGGGAATGGCTACACAATGATACCACTGGATTTTACAAAGGTATATGGCAAAGATATCGCATTGAACTCTGTTATGCAAATGGAGCAAATGTGGATGGATATGAAACCGGTGATATGGATAAAAGGGTGGCTCATGGACATACATTAAAAAGTAGTATTTGGAAGATAAGAATCTAGGAGAAGGCATGTGACTAGTGGTGTGCTGCAAGACTCTGTGCTTGGACCACTGATATTTAATTTGCACATAAATGGTACAGTGAAATTATTTGAAGCGAGATATTTAAAGTTGCAAAGTTTAATGTGGAAAAGTGTCAAGTTATGCATTTTGAGATAAATAGATTACAAGCTATGTACCACATTGAGGGAACTGTATGTAAATAAATTGAAGCCAGGTATTTGTGGGTAGTAAATAAGAGTTTAAGTTTAGAGGGCATATTTTTAAGGTAGCCAGAGTAGTTCACAAGGATTACTTGTGTTTTTGAAGACTACATTAACAAGCAGAGATAAGAGGTTTATCATCCCATTGTTAAAAAGCTTTGATATGACCACATCTGAATTATTGTGCTTAGGTCTGGTCACCTAAGTTTCTTAGAGATGAAATAGGGGAGAGGATCTAGAGATTTTGTGGATTGCAAAAATGAAGGGATATGATAGAAACATTTAAGTTAAAAGATTTTATAGGATTAATACAAAGGAAATATTTCAGCACTTGGTTAGAGGGGGTTATGACGAGGTCATTCCTCGAAATTGTGTAAGAGTGTGATCAGCAGGGGTTAGAGGACTAGATTTTTCACTTGAAGCATGATGAATTAATGGAATGGGTTGACAGTTGTGATGGATGCTTTGTCTGTTAATGAATTCAAGGAGAGGTGTAATAGATATTGTGTGGATAGGTTGGATCTCTCACAACAGGTGTTCAGACTCCATGGAGGTTCCCATGCAATAATGATGATTTAAAAGCATGATATTATGCAAGGAGTAAAGAATTAATTCATTCTTTTCTTTAAATGGCAAAATGGTATTTATTAACAGCTGCAGATGAACAAAATAAACTATGTAAATTTAAGATGTTTCATTAATTCAAACAAGTATCTTTGGAGCATAAAAACACTTTTTACAACAGTCAGGTAATGAAATCAATTTAAATTCTGATAGGGAAAAAAAAAAACAGGCCTGTATGCACCTTCTGGACTTAATGGGTAAATAGTTGGCCATTGGGCTAAACATGGTCTTAGAATTATTAGATATATGAAGAGCCAAAGGCTTCAATTCGGCGACATACGACTTGTTTAAGTTAAGGGATATTACATCCCATATCATTTCTTAGCTGAATAAGAAACTCAACGAGTTTCATGCCGAATATAGTAGAAAGTATATAAAGTTTGGCGATTCCAAGCATAAGCAAATACCTAGATACTGCAGCAACTGAACCTAAAGGTAGTGCAAGCTGAGACAACTCATTGCTAAGGTGGAGCAAGCTCCGATCACTAATCTTGATATTTACCCATAATGTGAACTTAGCTCCTAGGAGCTGTATTTCTGTTCTACATTATGAGAGAAGGGTAATTGAAACCCAGACCGGTTTCAACCTTTATGGAGGTCTCATCAGTGAGTAGGTAGACCTAGTTAATATCAAGTTTGTAACGAACAGAACTTACAAACCTTCTATGAGTATTGCCGAGAGGTGTCCTAATAAATTATTAGATAGTGATCAGAGCTTGCTCCACCTTAGACATAAGTTGCCTCAGCTTGCACTACCTTTAGGGTCAGTTGCTGCAGTATCCAGGTATTTGCTTACGCTTGGAATCGCCGAACTTTATATAGTTTCTACTATATTCGGCTAAGAAACGATATGGGATGTAATATCCCTTAACTTAAACAAAAAATGGTCTTAGAAGTTTTCTAAAAAAAAAAAATTTTTTTTCTGTGAATCCCACACATGAAAGGGTTGTAAACCCATAGGACATTAGTGGACCTAAGATTTAAATAATCTTGAAATCCTATTCTAGCTTCAAGCTTCAGTACTTGAAGTGGAGGTCTCATACAAAGTGATGAAATTCATCTAGCACCTAAAGACTTTTTGGTGTATTGGTTATAGTGGAAACACTATCCACTTGACACTCCAGAATTCATTTTCATAACTTCAGTACCACGGAAATGAAGTTCATGAAGCAACTAGGTTTTTAGCTTTGGATCCCATTCCAGTATATCAACTGTATATAGAACTCTTTATCAGACCTAAATCTCTCAAGATCATTTAATTCATTTATATTATGTCCAAGTATACAATGAAAGTGACATATCAGCCTGAAACTGAATGAATCAGTCACTTTCATTGCATACTTAGACATAATATACCAAATTAAATGTAACAATTATGGTATACGGTTCTAGTTGTGAAGGTATAGATAGATAAATCAGTCAGCCGCAGGTCTTATATGGCAGATGGAAGATGTGATTAAAAAGTGCTGTTTCTGTTTGTAGTGTTAAAGGCTTAGACTTGTCAGGAAAAAAAAAAATAAAGTCCTGTGTGTGTGTGTGTGTGTGTGTGTGTGTGTGAGAGAGAGAGAGAGAGAGATTTTGGCTCATGCTATACATTGGAATAACAAAGAGAGACCTCTTATTGAGTCTATTTCTGCTGTTCACCATGATGTCAGTGAAATTTTTTTGTCAAGATTTTTTATGTGATGGGAAAATTGGTTGTCATTTTTGTGCTCCTGGTCATTGGTACTTCTTTTGTGTATGTCCATATATGGGTGTTGTATGCTGTGAATTCTTAAAATGGTGACTTGATTGCTTTGCTGGTTTGTCAGAGTGGATAGTATCTGCTTTTCAGTTGAGAGACTATATTTGAATTCTTGTATTCTATGGATGTTTGTAAAAGAATTTAGAAGACTTTTGTTGTCCACAGTAAAATTATATCACTGCTTATTCAGATGGCTACAATGACTCGAGAAAGAAAGAAAAAAAAATTCATGTGTGGTTTCTAGAGCAAGACTCCCTATATTTATTTGACCTTGACCTGCCCCTAATGCTAAACTGGCTCTAGGTCACCAACCTTTTCAGTTTGGATTCTTCTTATTTGAGTACCATCTCCTATTGGAGGTCAGTGACCACCTCGGCCACTGACCTCCAATTTTGAGCGATCCTCAGCCACTCTGAACGGTCCTTCAGAGCTCATGCCAGTCTACAGGTTGGAATTGACATTGAAAAAAATTATATACTTATGCACCATTCAGTTTCATTAATCGTCTATCTCTGCCATTACATATGACAGTTTCATATATGATAGAAAAATCAAAATCAAAACTAAGATTCATGTTGTACATTTCTCTGTAGTGGAAGATGTCTATGAATTCAAGAATTCTCTCATTTTCTCTAGGAAGGGGCTATAAGGTGGATATTGAAGGAGTTTTCATGAAGTTCATGAATTCTCTCCAGGATTCCTGAAGCTATATGAGTTCTTGCATTGTCATGCAGGAGCAATACTCCACTTGTAAGTTGGTCTGGATGTTGTTGGTGAATTGCATCCCAAAGCATCAATAAAATTTTACAATACAATGTGGCATTCACTTTTTACCACACTCCTGAAAATGGACCAGAAATCCTCTCCTGGGAATTCAAAATACGAAGGATCATCTTTCCTGCTAATGGTATTACCTTGAATTTCAAAAATTTCTGGACTCTGTTGTAAACTGGTGTAAGATAAACACTTCTCGCCATAAATCAATGAAGAAATATAAGAAATGCACAACAGCATGCTGTTTATCAGTTGTATTCCTTGAACATGATTGCCATTTTAGACTGCTGAAAACAGCTATAAAACATGTGCATGCACATTGAATATGCATGTATATACTGTCATCATCCTAGACTGTGCTGATATTTATACTGAAAACCATTCACTTCAAGTTCATTTGTTCTGCTTTTGTTTGTCCTGGATACAGGGCATCCTACTGGCACTGATTTATACTCTGGAGTATCTCATAACTCATGTTTTGACACGTGGAGAGAATTGATTCTCTAGTGTATAAACTCTCATATTTCTTGCTAATGCTTTTGTAATATGAAAAAACTCTGCATATATTCTTGTTAAGCATATGTATGGTATGGCGGAAAAAAAAAAAAAAAAAAACTGAACTTCGACATCCCCTTTCAGTACACACACTATATGCTGTTTGACTGCATGCATTTTAATAGAAGAGTACATGTGAGTCTATGTCATTACATTTAGCTGTAGCAATGGTGTTGATGTTGGAAGAAAAGAGGTTTATTGTTGAGCATTATTCTCATTCATATGGAGTTGGTAGAGCAAATGGTCCAAACCTATGACACGTTTGTTCACTGAGCATTTGTTTGCTGTTTTGTAAGCATATCCCAAGCAACAGTGTCAGCATTGTCTTAATTGAGAGGTTCCATTATACCAGGAGTGTTCTGCCGCAATGCAAAGGCATTCAAGGAGACCACAAACTGTTAACACAAATGAGAATCACAGATATGTGCTGACGAAAGTATTACAGTCTCCAAAATGCAGTCAGCACTGAACAACGGTAAAACTTGGAATACTGAGGCAGTCACTACAGAGAATCCTTAAGGAGCTGGGTATCATTTATGTGGGTCAGTGTTTAATTTAACACCAACTGATTACGCTGCATGGTGGGAATACTGTGCGCACTTGCTGGCCAATATCTATGAAGATCTATCCTTCCTCCATAATGTCTGATTCTTGTATGAAGCATATTTCCATCTAAGCGGTCATATAAACAGACGCGCCTTCAAATTTCTTGGTTTCTTGAGACCTGAATTTGTCCAAGAGAAATCTCTTTACAGCGAGAAGGTCACTGCATGGTGTGTGGTTTTTGGCCATGACATAATTGGGCCCTACTTCATTGAAGAGGGTAGTGTAACCGTGACCTTGAATAGCGAATGCTACAATGTAGTGAACATATTGAACCAACACATTGAGAATGTGTTAGTTCCATCCACCCAGGATTTACATAGGATGTGTTGTGCAAAAAACATTCCATTTTGTCCACAAGTATTCCAACAGAATGGAGCAACCTGTCACACATCACATGGTTCTAGAGCCTATTTATCAGAACACCTCCCCAGGAGGCTCATTTCGAGGTTCACAGAATTCCCGTACCCTTCATTCTCCTGATCTCATCGCTTCATGCCTTCATTTGGGGTATGTTGAAAGGAATGGGTATTCCACCATGACCCGCCTTCAAACCTTGATGAACTATAATAAAATAAGTTTAATCCTTTATCCAAGTGTGAGCAAACAAAGTTTGTGCCTGAAAGTATCTTCAGGACTGGGTTAAGGTGGTACAACACCAGGGCAACTCGTTGCAAAGGTGGAGCAAGCTACCAACTCTCCTATCTCAGTATCTCCTATAATGCAAAACACATCTCCTTGCGGATATGTCTAATGTTACGCATTCAGGGAAGGACCACTACCCAGACTAGTTTCAACCTTTATTGAGGTCTCTTCAGTGGGAGTCAGGCCCAAGTAGAGATACCAGGCAGAAGCATTAGACATATCCGCAAGGAGATGTGTTTTGCATTATAGGAGATACTGAGATAGGAGTGTTGGTAGCTTGCTCCACTTTTGCAACGAGTTGCCCTGGTGTTGTACCACCTTAACCCAGTCCTGAAGATACTTTCAGGCGCAAACTTTGTTTGCTCACACTTGGATAAAGGATTAAACTAATTTTATTATACTCTAACCAAGTGAAAAATAAACTTTCACCTTGATGAACTAAGGGATAAAATTACATGATATGTCCAGCAGATGTCCCAACAGTTGTTCCTGATAACAGAAACCTTCACACGTGCTACGAAATCTGTCTTAAAAGACCAGTTGCCTATTTTGAGCATGTAACTACCACCATTAATGCTGTATTCAACCAAGATTCTTATGATAGTTGTGGATGTGCATATCATGCATTAACATATATTTCTTTGTTAATAAACTTGTTTACTCCATAACATATTTCATTATAGATGTTGAAAGTTTATTTTTCACTTGGTTAGACTATAATAAATTTAGTTTAATCCTTTATCCAAGTGTGAGCAAACAAAGTTTGTGCCTGAAAGTATCTTCAGGACTGGGGTAAGGTGGTACAACACCGGGCAACTCGTTGCAAAGGTGGAGCAAGCTAACATCACTCCTGTCTCAGTATCTCCCATAATGCAAAACACATCTCCTTGCGGATATGCATAATGTTATGCACCCCAGTCCTGAAGATACTTTCAGGTGCAAACCTTGTTTGCTCACACTTGGATAAAGGATTAAACTAAATTTATTATATATCATTGTAGTTATTCAGTACCTTTTTTTTCCCACCATACTGTATTTTGTTATTTCCTCTGTTGGTAGTCCTTTTCCTTTTTGTAACCAAAGATTATCTTTGGTTACAAAAGAGATATGCTAGTCACAACAAAGACATTTCCAAAAAATAGATTCTATGACTGGTACATAAACTGTGTATCAGTTTATGTACTAAGTCATAGATAATTTTTATTATAGTAGTTTGAATAGGAAGAAGTCGGTCATACACACTGCCTCTATAAGTCTTTTATTTATTTATTTTAATCCATTATATCTATCGATGAACAGTGTATATTATGAAAGATATATTTATTTATTGTTTTTTTTAATAAACTGGTTTGTTTAATCCTTATATTGTATGCTTGTGTTTTACTTAATTTGATTATCATGTATTAACCATCTAGACTGTACGAGCACAGAGCAGTAAAGTACATCCATTATCATCCTCTCCTGGATCTGTGTGCAGGTAATATTTATGTTGTTAGATGAAAGAATCTTGTATATGTTATATTACTGATAATCTTTTAGTTTTGCTCTTGCTTTATCTTCTTTCATCTTGTATAAATGATGTTTAATATTTGACAGTGTTAAAAAAAAATAATCAGAAATAGGGTAGATCTGGACTACTTTGATTGCTGGATAAGAATTGGCCATATGATGTTTTTTTTTTATGCATTTAATATTCTGTAACTAGAAAAAAGATTTTAGTAACATGTCAATCCATATTTGGTTACAAATGGCTGCAGACATAATAAAGCAAGTAAAGGGTGATTATAATTGGTGATTTCAGCTATGGCAACATTGATTGGAATGAAGAGATAACATCAGGGAATAAGGGGAATGAATTTCTTGAGGTCTTAAGAGACAACAATCTTTGCCTAAATCTGGTTATATCATCAAAGAATGCAATTGTGAATGGAGTGTCTAATCTTCCCCCCGGTTAGAGAGAGAGAGCGACCATGAAGTGATCACATGGGTTGCAGCCACTCACATGAGAACTTCTATAAAGGAGGGATATGTGGAACTACAAGGCTGGTGATTATGGAAAGCTTAGAACTGGGAGCTATAGTGTGGAAAAAGGAGTTAAGCGGAAAGGATATAGACACTGCATGTGCATTGATCAAGAGATATTTAACAACAGGCAATGTGTGAGTATCCCAAAGGCGAAAAGGCTAAACAAGTTAGGAATAAAATGGATAAATAAAGAGATTAAGTGTGAAATCTGGAAGTAGCAGGAACTATAGAGGTAACACAAGATGAATGTTGGTAATGATCAGTTGCATGAAGACAAATGATGGAAGCTTACTTAATAGTCCTTTTGTGCCAATCCCGGTCAAAAGCCTTTGAGATATCTAGTGTAACCATTGCAATTTGTCAAACTTTTCCATGGTGCTTATTCAGAGCAGGACAGGAAGCTATTTCAGTTGGTAAAGGCAGCAAAAGTGGAGTTTAAGAAGAAATTAGCCAATCAAACTAAGAAAAATCCTAGTGAGTTCTTTTGATATGTGGCAAGTAGAAGGAAAAATAAATATGGGAGAATGATACTAGTTGATGATACTGGCAGACTGATAGCCAGTGCAGAGGATATGGTTGGATTATTCAAAGGTCAGTTTATTTCATTCCTGTCTTGTGAATGCAAAATCAGGAGAAACTGGAATCTAGAATATATGGTGTAGAGAAGGACTGATGGTGAATGAGCAGGAACTATATTAGGAATTGAGCAAACCTGATGTTAATAAGACAATAGGGATTTATATATATACATATTGAATTTCGGTTTGAGGATACATAGTGGTTGGTTGGCGAATTTAGTGCTCCTGTAAAGTTGATGATTTTTGTCTGTTTTTATTTTGCTTTCCCTTAGAAAAATAGTGTTTTGTATAATAGCGTAGATTTTATATAAAATACTAAATATAGTGTATTTAGTATTTTATCCTATATTTTTATTAAGATATTTTAATATTTAGTATACGTTTAAAATGGTACCAAAAAAAGGCAAGAAAAGTAATGCTAAAAAAAGCACTGTAAGTGAGAACAAGAAGGTTAGCCCTGCCAACGAGGTTATTGTGCACATGGAGGAGGTTAACGAAAATGAATTAACCGCCAAATTTGCAAAGTTGAAGCAGATCATCAGAGAGACAATGCAGGAATTGCAAAAAGTTGAGAGACATTTAAATGAACATAGGGAGAAAAAGAAAAATGAACAGACATGTACTGCATCACCAAATGTTTGCGCATTTGCATCAGAATTTGTGTGACTCTGGATCATTCAGGGATCGCAGGCATGATAGTGGATATCCATGGTCGAAATTCTGCCATGGAAGAGGAGGTATTGCATGCGATGAACAATAATCCAGAGACAAGCATAAGTGCCGTTGCCTCTGCTATAGGAGTATCTCGATCCAGTGTATTGTGCATTTTGCACTCAGTCCTTACATCCATTTCATCTGCAATGGGTCCAGTTACTAATGGCCAAAGATTATCCTCGATGTATGGAATTCGCTCAGTGGTTTCTGCAGAAAAGTGCTGTAGACCCGGAGTTTCCAACTTGCGTTATGTTCACGAATGAAGCTTAATTTACCTGCGAAGGGATCTCCAATCACCACAGTGCTCATGTGTGGGCCCATGAGAACCCACACGCTATGCAATCACATGCTGCACAACAACGTTTCGCCATTAATGTATGGGCAGGTATCGTCGCTGACTGTTTAGTCAGCCCATACCTGTTAGCACCCCGACTGGACTCGAAGTATTGGACCTTTCTGGAAGAAGTTCTGCCGGATTTACTGAACAATGTTCCAGTGACTGTGGTTGGAACATTGGAACAATGTTCCAATCGGAAAAAAATTTTTCCAATGTTCCAATTGGAAAAAAAAAGTCATTGGAACCACATCATGCATCGGCAGATGTGGTTCCAACACGATGGGACTCCAGCCCATTTTCTCATTTCTGTGCATCAGTTTTATCGAGCATTGATTTCTTTCCGTGGGGGGACCCTTAAAGCCATGGTGCAATGAACAGGAAAATAAGAAACAACAAAGCAAGGAAACAATTAAGTCAGGAAATAACGAAAATCAGGTAAGTGACATTGTTAATAAAAAGAAAGAAGTTATTTGGCATAGTGACTCTATAATAAAACATGCTATGGATGAGAGAATTATAACATCGAGTTTTCCTGGAGCGAAAATTAAAAATATAACTCAAGTAATTCAAAAACAGAAAAGAAAAGTAAACGAAATCGTAGTTGTAGTAGGTACGAACTATTTAACTGGTGATAAGTTCAGTATGAAACAGGACATGAAAGGGTTGCTGGAAGAGGCGAGAGTGAAGAGTGAGAAAGTGAAAATCATTAGTATTTTACCTCGCTATGATAAAAATGAATTAAAAAGAAGGGCTATGATGGCAAACGATTCGATGCGTTGGCTGTGTAGAAGGAATGGATGTGAGTTTTTGAATGCGTGGAGTGAGTTTGAGGGAAGATTGGATTTGTATAAGACGGATGGCCTACACCTGAATACGTTTGGTATCAGGAATCTGGAAAAACTAATAACTGATATGAGACCTATCACAGAGAGTCGGGGAAACTAAATTCTAAAGGGAGGAATGGTGTGAATGTGAGTGTAAGAGCGACAACGGTATATAACTGTGTTAATGAATAGGCTTTGTCATGGAAATGTTGATGAGAAGAGAATGATTTTGGGTTTGTGTTCGTCTGGTTCGGACCCATCATGTGTGCAAAGATGTCTACATGTGTAAGGCATTAGAGAAGAATAGAGATCTGCAAGTTGTTCAACTGTATCAGGTAGACTACAAACAAGAGTATACAAAAGAACATGCAGGTAGATTATTATGTCTGTACACGAATGCTAGGAGTATCAGAAACAAAGGGATAGTTTGTTGCCTTAGTCAATATGTTGCGACCTCAGATTGTAGGAATTAGTGAGACCTGGCTATCAGAATCAGACCTGCTAATTGGTATATGTTAGTAGGTCTGATTTATGAATGTACATGGGTACAGTATTTTTAGGAAGGATAGAGTGGAAAGGAAAGGAGGGGGGGTGTTGGTAACGATATTGGATGACTTAAATCCAGTTAGAGTTGAGACCTATGAATGTAGTAATACTACTAACAATATTTCATGTGGCAGTGAGTTTGAAGCCATCTAGTGTGAGGTGGAATATAACAAGACAAAATTACATAGTGAGGTGTTGTTACAGACCTGGTGGATCAGTTGCTGGTGATGAAGAAATGCATCACCAAATAGAAAAGACGAGCGCAAAAAGAGTAATCATAATGGGAGACTTTAATTATCCAAATATTGATTGGGTAGCAGTAGAATCTCATGAGAAGAATGAAAATGCATTTATTGAGCTGTTGCAGGAAAACTCAATAAATGCACTGTGAGCTACCAGCATGTGATAGAAGGAACTCAAGGTCAAAGAGTGTTAGATTTGATTATAGTGTCAGAGGGCTTTTCAGTTAAAGACGTAACTATTCTGCCTCCAGTTGGTGATAGTGATCATGTGGCACTCACTTGGGAAGTGACTAAGTTTGTGAATGTTCCATTCGGAAAAGGTTATATGCTGGAACTACAAAGCAGGAAATTATATCCAACTGAGGAGTATACCGAGTTCAATGGAATGGGATCAGTTGCTGGATAGAAAGAATATCGACAGTGCATGGGAAGCATTTAAACAATACTTGAATGATGCGATATCAGAATCTGTCCCAAGAGTTCGAAGAATAAATAGAGTGGGAGTCAAATGGATGTGTAATCTTATTAAGCAAGAGATTCATAAGAAAAGGACGATGTGGAAGGAACCATTTGCATAAGGATGACGTCCGTTATGAACGTTATAAGCAGCAGGCTAGAATAGTTGTACGGAAAGCAAAGTCTGATTATGAAAAGAAACTGGCTCTGCATGCTAAAGACAATCCACAAGAATTCAATTGATATGCTGCAAGTAAAAGAAAAAATGAATATGAAAGAATAACTCTTCTAAATCCAGATGGCGTGAGGGTTATAAATGCAGAAGAGATTGTTCAATTAATGAGTGCCCATTTTGTTAAAAGCTATCAACATGGTGGGAAGGATTTGACAAGCGACATACAGTTATTTGCTGATGATGCAAAGATAGGTAGGGTAATCAGGAATGCTACTGATATGCAGTCTTTGCAGAATGATTTCAATAGGCTGGAATTGTGGGCATGCAAAAATGGGTGTCAGTTCAATGCCAGTAAATGTAAAGTTATTCACTTCGCCATGATTAGATATCCAGTATCGTATTATATTGGTGGCGTTAGGCTAGAAGAAGCTGTTGAAGCTAGGGATCTTGGAGTGTTAATAAATAGGAAGTTGAAGTTTAGGGACCATGTGGCAAAGATTGCAATTACAACTTAAAAGATAATTTATAATTATCTTTTAAGTTGTATGGAAAGATAATTGCAATGCTGAAACAACGTTGCACATGGGGATAAGGATGTTATTTTGTGTCTTTACAAGGTCTTGATAAGACCTCACTTGGACTATTGTGCACAGGTCTGATCTCCTGGTTTCCATTGTGATTCTGATATACTGGAGAGAGTGTGTTAAAAATGATATCAGGATTGTGGAATACTGATTATGAAGACAGATTGAAAATTTGTAGACTGCAGACACTAGCAAACAGGAGAAAGAGGGGTGATATGATTGAGACTTACAAACTTCTGAAAGGGTCATACAGGATTTCAATTGATGGAATTTTTCATTTTATGGAGGGTGGGGAAAGGACGAAAGGGCATTCTTCGAAGCTGAGAATGAAGGTATGGGCTGACTGTTTAGTCACCCCATACCTGTTACCACCCCAACTGGACTCGAAGTATCAGACCTTTCTGGAAGAAGTTCTGCCAGATTTACTGAACAATGTTCCAATTGGAAAAAAAAGAATTCCAATGTTCCAATTGGAAAAAAAAAAGTCATTGGAACATTGATATGGTTCCAACCACATCATGCGCCGGCAGATGTGGTTCCAACACGATGGGACTCCAGCCCATTTTGGCATTTCTGTGCATCAGTATTTGGATAGGTTCTTTGGGGGGCTCGATGCATTGAATGTGGTGAACCTGTCACATGGCCCCCACGCTCACCTGATTTATCGAGCATTAATTTCTTTCTGTGGGGGACTCCTAAAGCCATGGTGTACAAAATGCCTGTTGCCTCTGACATGGACCTCGTGGCAAGAATCTGCATCACTGCTGCTAATATCCGGGAAACTCCAGGTATTTTTGAAAATGTATGGCAATCAGTGCATCGTCGGTGTCCGGCATGCATCACTGCTAATGGTCGTAACTTTGAGCACCTGATGTGAAACCATATTTTATATCCAACTATTATCGAACTGTTCGGTTACGTCTAATAAAGTTTTTTAACACTACTTACTGCCTTGTGTTATTTCTGTATCTTTGTGTCCCTGTTAGTACCTTACGGTGGTGTTTCTGGTCATGCTTTCCTATGTGAATATGGTTGATTTTGATGTTCTCTACCTCCCCTCAAAGTTTGTACGTGGAATTTTGAACCACCCTGTATAATGTTGGGCTCATACGCTAGAGGTTGGTGGTCAACCTCTAGTTGGAAAACATGGAATTTGATTACATTGAATTTGAAGACCTGTGCATTGTATTCCTTGAGAAACACATGGGTAGGAAGAAGAAGAAGAGAAACTTGTTCTATAAGTATGGAGTTTGGCTGTGAAGGGATATTGGGTGGTAGCTACATGTTTCAATGAATTTGGTAGAGAGAGAGAGGAGGAATTATTTATGATAGTTTTGAGGAACATTTACCATGGAACTATTTATAAAAGATACATGCAGTAGATACTAGATGCTTGTGTGAGAGTAGTTGGAGTGAGTTGGTGAGAGATGAGTCATTTATTAGTCTGACTGCTCTCTTCTGTATTATGGCAAGTATTTTTAGGGAGCTCTTAGGGGCACTTCGTCAGATCTACAATCAGTACTCGATGGATAGGTGGATTTGTGATTTGTACAGAGTCAATAGCTGATCAGAAGTAATGTAATTAAGGCCTTGAACAAAAGAGGAATCCTAATTTTTTGATTAGGCAATGGTTGTAATGTGTTTATGCCAAGAGAGTCTTGATGTCAAAGTAATCCCAAGAAGAGATATCTCATCTCCCTTGCCTAGAGATTTTGGTGTTGTGAAAGGCAAGTCTGGGATAATATGCTTCTTTTTTGTAGGAAATAAGGCAGAACTGTGTTTTTCATGGGTTAAAATTGACAAGGTTATCCAAGCCTCATTGAAGAATAGTTTGGAGATCAGAATTTTGGCTTGCAGAGGTTGTTGTTCTGTGAGTTATTGTGGTTTGATTGATACAAGTTTTGCCAAGTGAGAAGGATGAATGTGGTGTACTGTCATCAGCAAAACTGTGTATTGGATTGATGGTCAACTGGAGCAGGTCATGTATAGATGAATGAACAGAGTGGGTGAGAGGAACAGAACCTTGTGGAACCTCAGCATTAGTTGCGTAGTTAAAAGATAGGGGAACCATCACATGCAGTATGCATCCAGTGAGAAAAACTGGTAACCCAGTTGCAGAACTCATGGGACAGACCAAATGACGGAAGCTTACTTAATAGCCGCTTTTGTGCCCATCCCGGTCAAAAGCCTTTGAGATATCTAGTGTAACCATTGCAATTTGCCAAACTTTTCCGTGGTACTTATTCAGAGGTGTGTGACATAGGTGAGCATATTCCCTATTGAATGGTATTGGTGGAATCCATACTGGTGGTTGTTTTCAGCATAAAGAGGCAACACAGTATAGGAGTCAACTCTGGAGCACAAATCTTAAGGACAGTTGGGGGGGGGAGGGATGCCATTAGGGCCAGGGAACTTTTGGGTATCTGATTTGGATAGGATTTTTCTGATCACTTCCTTGTAAAAGGTCAAGAGTGGCATTGTTTGTTGGGTGATTTGAAAGAATATTACCATGCAACTATGCCCAACTATTTAACATGAATCTTGCAACAGGGCGAGTTCTGACAGAGTGGAAGGTGGGAAAAATTATTCCATTTCACAAGGGGGGGAGGATATGACCAAGGCTACAAATTATAGGTTAATCTGTATGTATGGAGTTGTTAAGGTATTAGAGAAGTTTGTGAGGACTGGGATTCAGAAGTAAGTTGATAATAGCACAGTATTCTTTATGCTGCCCATGGGTTTGTTAGGAGAGGCCTGTTTCAGAAATCTACATACATATTACAACAAGCTGACAAACTCACTTGATAAAGGAGATCCATATTGGTAGTACACTTGAATTTTTTTAAAGGCCTTTGATAGACTGCCACATGACAAGCTAGTAGCTAAACTGAAACAGATTGGATTAGATAATAGACTAGTAAGTTGGACAACTGGTTGGCTGTTGGATAGGTATCAACAGGTTTTATATGGAGGAGTGGTATCCCAAAAGAAGAAAGTCATTAGTGAAGTGCTACAGGGATCTGTTTTGGGACTATTATTGTTTAACTTGTTCATTAATAACATTCTGATCAGCTTAACTGGAAAAGTGCAGCTGTTTGCTGATAATACGAAGTTGCAAAGTGATATGAGAAGTAGAGCAGACTGTGTGATTGGAGCTATCAGTTTAATGTTACAGGGGCTTGAAATTTGGTAGGCAAGGTTGGGATGCAGAGTAATACAAATAATGGAAAAATTTTGGAGTAGGTGGAGGAGATGAGAGATCTGTAAATGGTGGTGGACAGAGACTTGAAGTTTAGGGGTCATATCCCAACAGATTATGGCTATAATAAGGAGAACACCGACATGCAGAGGCAAAGAGGTTATGATCCCCTTGTATAAGGCTTTCATCAGGCCACATATGGACTACTATTTTGCACACATTTGGTCACCTGGTTTTCAGGAAGATGTATTGGAGAAGGTTTACTAAGTTAGTGTCGGGTCTATGGGATGTCAGATATGAGGAGAAATTGAGAGAATGCAACTTAGAGTCTTGTGAATAGTAGAGAAGGGGATATGATTGAGACATAAGTTGGTGAGGGGTTGCTACCAGATTAATGTGGAGAAGATATTTCATAAAGTAGAGGAAGGCAAGGGTAGAACTAGAGGCCATCTATGGAAGCTGTATAATGAGGGTGTGAGAAGAATGTTCTTTGCATGGGGAGTGATTGGTGAGTGAATGCATTGCCTGGAAGTGTGGTGAGTTCCATAACTATGAATGGGTTCAAGACAGAGCTCAATCTTTTGGCGTAACAGAGTATAGACCTCTCACGATGAGTCCTTTTGACTCCTTGGAGGTCAGATGATTATTACTTATTACTTTATTATTACATATTACTTAATAATTACTTTAAATTTTAATTATTTTCCAGAACCACATTAAGGACTTATCAGTAGAAAGTTTTTTCACTTGGTTGCAAATTAAATTAAACTGGCCAAGAAATTATATTCTTGTTTTATCCTTTGTCCAAGTGTAAGCAAACAAAGTTCAATTGATGTGAAGTCATAATCTTCTATATACAAGTAATCTAGTCATGAAGATGCTTGATGTGCAAACTTTGTTTGCTTATACTTGGGCAAAAGAAACAAGAATATAATTTTTTGGCATATTTAATTTAATTTGACTTTCCAGTCTTCGTTAGTATATTACATATTTTTTGCAATGCTTGATAATAGCTTCAGTATATGGATTAAAATAGTGTGTTTATAAGAGTTATTATCATTTTTTATCTATTATGTTGAGTAATTTTATCCATAAATGCAAAGTCATGTATGCTGAACCTTGCATACAATGAAAACTTCAAGTAATTTTCCCAAGATATAGAATAATCTGAAAAGGAATAGTTTTTTTAGCATAACCTTGACCATCTCATGCATCCAAGAAGTCATGTCGATTTTTTATCAAGTTTCTTTTGTTAACTAATTTACTTTGTTGTGCAGCATCTGACTTACTGAAATTAATGCAGCATGAAAGTCTGAGGTAGTTGAATTGTTCATGTGCCTACTTCAGTATCGCATTTAATCACCATTAAATAATTCTATAACTATAGGTTATTATTTGCAATTTTTATTAACTATTCTTATTTATATTTCATTAATTTAACATTCCATCTAATAATTGTTCATAAATTGGACTCACTGCTGAAAGTTATGTAGTCATCTCTGACTATAGTGACATTTTGCAAACTCCTACACTACCAAAAATTCTTGATCAAATCTTGTTAGGCACGGCACAGTGATATACTAAAATGAATATGCTATAGCAAACTATCCATTATAACAAACTGTTGTCCTGCAGGTTTATTATAGTGAGAATCAGCTGTAATTCCTAAATTTGATATTCATAATATTAAAACAATTGATATTTCGATCTTTTTTTTTGATGATGCTATTAATAAAGTTGTGTTACAGTAATGGACATTTTAAATATGTGAAGTTTTAAAAAATCAAGTTTTGTATTTATTTATTTATTTATTTTTTACTTTATAGTTTCATTTTTATCTTTTTTCTCAAACATTTAGGGATGCTCGAAACAGAAGCTTTGATTCTCTCAGTTTGGGTGCTGGACCACATAGTTGGGGAAGAACAAATAGTACTCCTGGCACTCCTATTTCCAGCCCTGATACACCACCCTTACTTCAGCAGCAGCATCCTTCAGAATCAGATTCATCTAGTCTTAACAGTCTAGAAATGGGACAGAATGGTCCACTTGATTCTTGTGGGGATAGTTTATCATCTGCAGAAATTGGAGGATGTCCACAATCTCTCTGTTCTCGTTGCTCAGATGAAAATATTGTACCTTTAAGAATTGAAGCTGAAGGTATCAGTCATTGTAGTATATCCATTATTGTTTGAAGAAATGTTTTTAGATTGGATAATTTTGATAATTATTTTAATTGCATGTTATCTTGTAAATAGAAAATATACCCAATAATTGCAACCTGATAACTGCATTGTTAATAATTGTTTTTTAAAGGTTAATTACATTCATTGTTGATTTGGAGAAAACTGTTGCAATATTCCTGCTTTTGCCATCATTAATTATGATGTTATTGGCCCATCATCTGTCCAGGTGTATAATGCAGGTGTCTGCCTTGATAAGAGGTGCTGTATTGTGACAGCATCTCAGGGTAAAAAAAAAAAAAGCAGATAGCTTAAACGTTTTAGAGGATCATGTAACTGCTCATGGAAATAACATTTACTGATGAATTGATTAGTAAATACTGAATGTATTTTTAACTGTAAATTAGCAAAGCTAATATAAGGTGCTATCACAAAAAAAACTGGACTAGGCTAATAAAATCTTTAAAACTTATCCAATTTAAACCTGGACTCACCCCATTCAAAGTAGTCCCCCTTCTGAGTTCATGCAGCCATCCCACCACTTTCACCATGTTCCATACACTTCCTTGAAGTCTTTTTGTTGAAGTGCATCAAGCACTGCTTGTGATTTGTTTTGGATCTCCCAACAGTGTTGGACCACTGCCCCCTTTTAGCTTCAATTTCATTTTGGAAACAAAAAGAAGTCACAAGAGGCTATCTGGTGAGTAAGGAGGATGTCGGACAACTGCAATGCTGTTGGCCAATAAAAATTCGTGTTAAGGTGCTGTTGGAGGGAGGACTGTTGTGATAACTGGTTCCTCTATGGCTTTGCCACAGTTCATCTTTTGCAATGAATGTCTTCTCTCAACCACCTTAAAACAGTACAGTAGAATTCTGCATTGACTGTCTGACCAGGTAGGACAAATTCTCAGTGAATAATCCCCCTTAATGTCTAAAAAGACGATCAGCACACTCCTGATTTGCCTTGTCTTTTTTTTTGGTCTTTGGGAATGTGGGCTTTTTTCACTGTGATGAATGCTGTTTTGTTTCCGGGTTGTAGCCATAAAACCCAAGTTTTTTCCCCTGTGATGACTTTTGAGATGAAGGCTGGGTCATCAATGGCCTTTTGACGAAGATCTTAACTGATGCTCACATGGTGCTTCTTCTGGTCAGAAGTCAAGAGATGGGGAACAAACTTGGCAGTAATGTGATGCATGTTCAAATCTCATGAGATTTGAACTGCTCCATATGAAATCCTAACTCTGTCAGCAACCTCCTGGCTGGATAGTAATGCATCGATCTGCACAGATGATCTGTTGAATTTTTTCAACATTTTCATGGGTTGTGCTGGTGGATGGTCATCCTCTAAGGTGGTTCTGACCATCTAAAAATGCTAGTGCTACTCACAACATTGAGATTGGCTAATGGCTTCATTTATATATGCCTTACAAAGTAATTCAAGGGTCTTTGTGACAGATTTCCCCAATTTTATGCAAAATTTTATATTTGCCCTTTGTTCTAATTTTGCATTCATGGCAAAAATGCAGAACAGCACAAATATGTTGAAAGTTTATTTTTCACTTGGTTAGACTATAATAAACTTAGTTTAATCCTTTATCCAAGTGTGAGCAAACAAAGTTTGCACCTGAAAATATCTTCAGGACTGAAGATGGTGTTGTACTACCTTACTGGGGTAAGGTAGGGCAACTCGTAGCAAAGGTGGACCAAGCTCACAACACTCCTATCCCAGTATCTCCCATAATGCAAAACACATCTCCCTGTGGATATATATAATGTTATGCATTAAGGGATTGGCCACTACCCATATAATGTTATGCATTAAGGGATTGGCCACTACCCATATAATGTTATGCATTAAGGGATTGGCCACTACCCCAGTAAGGTAGTACAACACCACGTTCAGTCCTGAAGATATTTTCAGGTGCAAACTTTGTTTGCTCACACTTGGATAAAGGATTAAACTAAATTTATTATAGCACAGATATGTGATAAGAATAAAGTGCATTACATGAGTTCTTTTGCTTATTTTTTTGAAATGGATGACATGTTGAATCTTGTATGTACCATCCTGTGAAGGTAGATTTACAGTGAACAGATGTAAGTATTCCACATGGGAAAGTAGAATATCTAGGTAGGCTAATTTTCCTTCCTTGATGATGATGTTGATATATGTTGATTTTGGTTAAAAAATCAGTAGAGAAGATGCTTCTGAGTCTGGCCAGATAGATGGCAAACACATCATCCACATAGTGTACCCAGAAGTAAGGTTGATTGTATTGAGGAGAATAGGGAGTCTTCAAGATGTTCTAAATAGAAATTGGATAGTGCAGATGATAAAGAGCATCCTATAGTAGTTCCTTCAGTCTATTTCTGGAGTTGTTTTTGCAGATATGCATGATCAAGTCCAGTGGCGCACCCAGAGGGGGGGGAGGGGCATGGGCCCTTCCCCTCACAAAAAAAAAAAAAAAAGAAAAGGAAAAAAGCACTAGAAAATTTTTCAAAAATCATTTCCTAATTAAAATTTACTTTTTTAATTTATGTTGCGTCGTGTCTTCTATTTCTATACTACTTATGAATTAGCAATCATTGCAGATGCTCAGTCATAGGTCGTATGCAATGCATGGTATGTATTCTCAAATCGTCTACTCAATTCCCCCCCCCCCCCCAAGATTCAATTCTGAGTGCACTACTGATGAAGTCATGTTCTTGTATTCTCTTTTCTACAGAGTATCCAGTTTGTCTACTTGGTGTCTGCCAAGTTCATTGTGACTGTCATAGTTCTTACTTTGGACAAAATGGACGATCTGTAGAAACGAGAATACAAGAACACTAATCTTACATTAACAACAGTAAATCTGAAAAATCTGGCTTGGCACGGCATGGAATAGATACAGACCATAACATCCTGTGGTCTGAAATATGCTTACTTCATCAATGACTATATAAATTTGAACACTTCTTTAAAGAAAGCACTGAGGCCTTACTTTACCATCTGAACTTAAATTGGAATGACTGCCTCTCTTTTTATCTAAAATATGGGAAAGTCTTATTTTAATCACACATAATTTTTTTTTAATTAGGTAATGAATTATCAATATTATAGTATTTCCTCAGTTATATCAATTCATTGTTCTCATTCTTCTTTGTAATTAACTATTGTTGTCACTGATGGCCTGTAATATTCAAGCTGAAATATACGGTTCTTAAATAAATAGTATTACTTGGGTTTTTTCATGTTAATTGAAGAAATCTCTCATGGCACAAGTATCTATTAAACGAAACTTCTGATCTCTTTCTGATGGAAAAACAAAGGAGAAATGGTTAGGAGGACACTTACAGAGTTCTTCAGTTCAAGAATTGAATGAAAAGTAAGAATAGTGGAGATTGGCTTTTTTGTACATAATAACAACAATACAACTATCTGATTGTAGAAGTGGAAGCAGGATTAGATAAAAATTACAGCCATTATGGTAAAATACCAGAAAACTGATTTCAATTTAGATATAAAACAAATTTCCTACATTTGACCCTTTCAAAATCAAGTTCAGATATAAGAGAAAAGGAAGGGGGTTTCAGTTAAAACTATAATTGCAATATGCTTTAACTGAAATCTCCATTCTTTCAGTGATGAATTCTGTGTACATGTTGGAATCAGAAGAGGAAAAAAAAAGTCCTGCCAAGGAAATGATGCATAACAATCATGAAAATGTCATTATTACAGTTACTTATCATTCATATAATACCAGACAACATATGGATGAAAGTGGCTGTGTGAGTTTTTCTCCAAGGAAAAACTGGATTGTGTGCTCTGAATTACCTACAAGATAAACAGTATACCACAATATGAGGGTTATCTGGTATTGTGGTAGGCATCCAAACAAATTGTGATAACAGGTAGTGATAGCAGATGCCTCAGCATCTCTGTCTGCTGGACCAGCAGAATTGGATAAAGAAAGCCAGTTTTAACAGTGAACATTAAAAATTAAAATCTCCAAGAAATATGATTTAAAAAGTTGTAATGAATAAAATCAACTGATTTCAACTTCAGCTGTGCTCTCCCTCCAGTGGCTGCTGGCAGAATAGTAAATAGCAGGTGTTACCATTAGATTTGATTCAGTGCATTATCAAGTAGCCATTCTGCAGCCTTGCACCCTTAAAAAAATTGGATCTCTCTCTCTCTCTCTCTCTCTCTCTCTCTCTCTCTCTCTCTCTCGCTATGGTGCAAGCTGTTACTCAGAAAACATCACTAATATTGCATGTCGGAAGAAATTGGGTGTGTGTGGGGGGTAAAATACATTTTTGCCCTAGATTCCAAACATGTTGTTTGGCCATTTCAAGCTTCTGGTGAACAACGTCATCTACCACCTAGTGTAATCTTGTTTATACACAAAATGTGTAAATGTGTATCATTTCTTTACTTAAGAGTGGCAAAAAACATCTTGGGAAGAGAGATTTTTAAACAGCCTCATTCAGCCCCCCCCCCCCACACACACACACATTATTGTTAACTGCTACTACTGTCAAGCATTGCATGGTTACAAAATAATTTGTCAAGCCACTTTGACTGATTCAGAATATGTGTATTTAATTAGTAATTTGATAAAATGTTTGCCATTTTAAAAAGGAAAATTGACTTTTTAACTTTCATCACTGTTTGTAAAATTTATAATAAATTTGAACCCCAAAACTAGATTTGAACAAAGAAATTACTTAATATAATTAAATAAACTTATATATTAATAATATTACATTCTTAATGACCTATTTTATATAAAAAATAGGCTATTTTAGTATGTGAATTAACAAAGTTAACAATTTGTTATTCTGGAATAACAGACAAACTGATCTATTGTCCTAATAATGTTCTCTACGAAGCATGAAATAGCACATTAAAAATCCTGTGCAGAATGACAGGTCCAGCATGCTTCTCTTTATAGAGGATCTTGTAGAGAGAACACTGAATGCTACTCTTAGAAATATGGAGTTGGTTATCCACCCTGACATACCTGTATGCCCATCACAGGTAATTAAAACCACTGTTGATGATAACATTATAGTTGAGAGGAGGTGGGAGTGTCCAAAAGGTCTCCTACTATGCCTCTCTGCACGCAATCATAGAGATTAACTTTCTGACTCTCCAATGAAGGTGGACTTGCTGGATTGAGTTAGTAGAGTTGATGTAATGACAGCCCATAATAATAGACTATGAGTGATGTGTTGCAAAATAAAATCCCAAACAGGGATAATCGAGGAACATAGTATACCTAGAAATAAGATAATTTAAGGCAGTCTGTAAGTTAGAATAAGTTAGGTTAAGATGTGATCAGAAATCATATGCTTGGATAAATTCCTTATATTAAAGTGCAACATTGGACTGGCTTCACTACAGGCCATAATCTGGCATTATCATGGTTACAAAATAATTTGGTAACAATATAAAGCAACATGTCTTTATTAATAATCTGTAGTGGCAAGTAGTGTGACTGATAGTCCATGGGTCATACTGTGGTAAGTGCATGAACATGAATGTCTTTAGATTTGTGTACCACTAATGCATTGAGAACTGAATGTTTCTAAGTCAGAATCCCATTTAACCACTGCACTAGCATAGCTTCTTTAATACTGTTATGGTGTGATTGCCTAGTGATGAGGCCACTAGAATGGAAGCATTAATGCAGCCATTGAGACTATGCAGCCGCTGCTTCTATGCTGCACCATTCAGGTGTGACATGCGGGTGCCATATCATCTGCAGATGACCTAGGTACTGGTCTGGTGTTGTGTTTAGAAGAGAACTACCATTCTGCAATCTGTTGACTCATTCTCTGACACCATTCAGTTCATGCATTTACCATATGACCTAGAGACTATCAGCCATACTTGCCACTACAGATTACACTGGTCAAGAAAAAAAATTTATTTTCTGCTGATTATGATCTGACACTTGTTTTTTTACTAATTTGGGTGCGCTGATTTCAAATATCAAACCCATTTTTCTCTATCACGTCAGGTTTTTCCTCTATGGCATTTTCTTTTTGCTACTTTGTAAGTTTTTGATAGTTTTAAGGAGGCAGTACTATTTAGAGGATCAAAAAAATCGAATTTTTAATATTATTTTCTGAAAGTATGTACTTTTAAAAATCTGTTCCTAACTTTTTATCAAGAAATTCGAAAAATTCCCGAAGATATAGCCTATTATTCAAAGTGGTGCGCAGATAAGAATCGGAGCACTCACCGCTCTCGCTTTTTAGTAAACGAATAAATGTGTAAGAACCTGCAATGGCATGTACTGGCACTTTGAATGCGAGAGAGGCCGATAACCGACCTAATACATTTAGGTGATGAAAAGTAGGCGATGACAACTGCCTAAAACAAATGAATGCTATATGCGTCATAGCGGACAAGAAACGATTGAAATCAGTCAATCGTTAATCGATCGTGAAAGTATGATGAGTGCTTATAACGTTTCAATAAAGTCTGTTTTTTTTTGTCTTGTTAATTGCATGTTAGTCGGCAGTGAAGAAAATACATCATGTCTACTACTCGAAATTGTGTCAATAGTGTAGATTCCTTCTGCTACATTTGTGGCAGCTTTACTGTTCCCAGTCAAAGGACAAACATCACTGATTTCGTTAAGAAGTATACTTTGCATACTTTGATGTAAAAATTGCAGATCAGGACAAGTCATGGGCTCCAAATAAAGTGTGTAAGTCATGTGTAGAAAATTTACGACAGTGGAGCAAGGGAAAACGCCAAAAATTAGCTTTTGGCATTCCAATGATTTGGCGTGAACCGAAAAATCACATAGATGATTGCTATTTTTGTTTAGTTCAGACTTTTGGTTATAATAAGAAAAATAAGAAAAAAATTGTGTATCCAAATCTCGACTCAGCAATTCGGCCAGTTGCTCATTCCAATGAAATAGCCATGCCAATTTATAAAGGACTTCCTTTACTTGAGAACGAGCATGATCGGGATATGCCAGATGTTCTTGAGGAGCAAGACCCAGATGTTGAATTAGACAATGAAGATTTAATTTCTAGTTCTGAACCACAACGTTTTACTCAAGCGGAATTGAATGACTTGGTAAGAGATTTGGGCCTATCAAAGGAATCATCAGAATTGTTAGCTTCAAGATTAAATGAAAAAAACTTACTGGAGCAAGATACGAAGATAACTTTTTATCGTAGCAGGGAAAGTAATCTTGTACAATATTTTAAACATGAGTGTGGGTTTGTTTACTGTAACAATGTGTCAGGTTTACTAACTGAAATGAGTGTTGTACAATATCATCCAAATGAGTGGCGTTTATTTATTGACAGTTCAAGCAGAAGTCTCAAGTGTGTCTTACTACACAATGGGAATGTATATGGCTCAATTCCTATTGGCTATTCAGTCCACTTAAAGGAAACATATGAGGACATTAAAAAGGTTCTGAAGTTATTAAAATATACAGACCATAACTGGATCATCTGTGTGGATCTTAAAATGGTGAACTTTTTACTTGGTTTTCAAAGAGGATATACAAAGTTTCCGTGTTTTCTATGCTTCTGGGATAGTCAAACTAGAAACCCTCACTGGATTCAGAAACATTGGCCCCTTAGAATATCCTTAAATGTTGGAGAACAGAATGTTATAAATCAACCTTTAATCGACAGAGAAAAAATCATTTTTCCACCTCCACACATCAAACTAGGTCTTACGAAGCAGTATGTTAAAGCTTTAGATTTACAAGGTGACTGTTTCCAATACATATGTGAAAAATTTCCACGACTTAGTTATGAAAAAATTAAAGCCGGTGTATTTGATGGACTGCAAATTAGAACTTTAATGAGAGACCCAAATTTCATGAACTTTATGAACAAAATTGAGAAAGAGGCCTGAACTTCATTTACGATGGTTGCGATTAATTTTCTTGGAAACAAAAAAAGCGTGCAATTACAAAGATCTTGTGGAAACAATGGCTTGGAAATTTCCAGCGCCTAGGTTGCAACATGAGCATAAAGCTTCATTTCCTATACAGTCATCTTGATAGATTTCCCGAGAATTTAGGTGCTGTAAGTGATGAACAAGGCGAAAGATTTCATCAAGACTTAAAAACTATGGAAGATCGGTACCAAGGAAGATGGGATTCTCACATGATGGCCGACTACTGTTGGAGTATTCAAAGGGATTGCCAAACAGAATACACAGTAGAAATTGCTACAAACAAAAATTTATTCCCTACAAACAAAAATTCATTAAAAATTACAATAAATATTATTGTAATTTTTAATGAATATTGTTAAGTAGTTATGTATCTAACTACATCTCTACATCTAATAACAATCCTCTCTTGCATTCAAAGTGCCAGTATGTGCCATTGCAGGTTCTTATGCATTTATTCGTTTACTAACAAGTGAGAGTGGTGAGCACTCCGATTCTGATCTGCGCACTGCTTTGAATAATAGGCTATATCTTCAGGAATTTTTCGAATTTCTTGATAAAAAGTTAGGAACAGATTTTTAAAAGTACATACTTTCAGAAAATAATATTAAAATATCGATTTTTTAATATTATTTATTATTTTTTTTGATCCTCTAAATAGTACTGCCTCATTAAAACTATCAAAAACTTACAAATTAGCAAAAAGAAAATGCCATAGAGGAAAAATCTGACATGATAGAGAAAAATGGGTTTGATATTTGAAATCGGTGCACCCAAATTAGTAAAAAACAAGTCTCATATAAAAGTCAGCTAAAATTGTGTTGGACTGTGTTATATTGCTTAGATTATTTTATTATTATTATTATTTCGTGACACCTCCAAGGAGTTCAAAGACTCATCAAGGGAGGACACCTACTCTACAACTCTCCATCTCCACCACTCCATCCGCTAACTACACCGAACCTCTACTACCATCATCATCATCCACGTCAATGCCATCTATTGCCCACCACTAGTATTTTTTGTCTGTAAATTGCATGTGTTCTGAAGTGCCAATTTATCTGTATGTGGGATGAAAAACCAGAGTTTCTGAGAGGGGGGAAACCCTGCTACCTCCATATGAGATTGGCTAACTTACCTTCAATTGAAAAATCCATTCCTCCTGTCACAACAAGAATCGAATTTAGGCCTTTTCCAGTCAAAGGGTGCAACGTACCATCATTCTTCCAATTGCACTACAGAGGCAACAATTATTGCCAGATAATTCGTGATCTTGCCAGGTCAGGGCCTGCCATGGATGAGACCAGTCCATTGTTTATTAATCTGATAAGGAATTTGACCAAGCCTATAGAACTAAATCAGTTTTGGCCCATTGTTGTTGATTGTGATCATGTTATATTAACATATCTGCAAAAATAAAAAATAATAATTTGATCATTAACTTTTAGCTCGTCAAAAAGAAATCGATTCCTTAAAAGTTGAAGTAAATAAACTAAAGACAGAAAAATTAGATCTTCTGAAGCACAGTCTAGTAAGTATATTGCAGATTTATGTAAACTGTTACTATCTTATTGATTATTTTACTATTATATTATATATCCTGTACAAAAGTTAATTATTTTTTAAAACATTGTTGGTGTTATTCCTTTTATGACCTCACTAGTGAAGGTTTTTTTAATGTGTGGGTCCTTAGTTCCTTTGAAATTTCTACATATGCACATACTATTCTGTTCATTTCAATAAAGTACATTTTTTCTCCTTTCTTTCTTTCTGCATTTATTTTTAAAATTTGTTATCTGTTGACTTCTATTATTTCTTTCTTTTAGTGTTGCACAGTGATCAGCATTCATTTTAGAAATTATGGACTTTACAACCGTGCATAAATAACTTTATAATTTCCCGACATTTCGATCTTCATATACATTTTTTAATTATCCAAACATTAAAATTGAATAAGTAAGTAAAAATTATTGAAATCAAATGAAGACTTCAAAAAAACAACAAATAGCATCAGAATGTTCAAAGGTGGAAGCAATAAAACTATATTGTTGTTCACTTCATCCCTCTTTTATTACTCGTCATACTGGCACTACAGTAATAATAATTTTTAGCAGCAGAATGAAGAATAATAAGTGGGGTGAAGTGAACAACAGTAGTTTTATTGCTTCTGCCTTCCCTTGCTGTTTTGTCAGATTTGAAGTGAACATATATTATCAACATTTCAACCAATTGCTTGTTGTTTATTGATTTTTATTACTGAAGGTTTTTCCTCCTTCAACCAAGGCTCATTATACTTTCAGAAGTGCTAAACGATATTTAACACTTTTGGACAAAGTGTATCATGAGTTAACCCCAGTATTTATATATTTATATATTTTTCAGAAATGTTTTTTTTTAATAATGGAAAATGGCTTAGAACTAGGACTTTGAAAAAAGAGCAAATGAAACAAGTGATGCTAACCCTAATTGTGATACACATGTTGTAACGGTGAGTAAATCTGAAACTACTAAAGTAGAAGAAACAAGCAGTTCAAAGAAAAAATACTGTAGGAAATATAACAGTTCATTGGAATTTGGGTTTACTTGGTGTGGAGATGAAAGTGAACAGAAAACTCAATGTATTTTGTTATGAAGTGTTGTCGAATGAGTGCATGAAACCTGCTAAACTCCTACATTTAGAAGCTAAAAATTGTGATGTGATAAATAAGCAAATCGGGGAAGAAAAAAAAAAAGCCAATTTCAGCTATGCTTAGCGACATTAAATCATGGGAAAGATATACTTTCGGCCATGGGTTCGATTAATAGCAAGGCACTGGAAGCATCCTATCTTTTAAGTTTGCACATAGCGAAAACAGGGAAACCTCATTCTATCGGGGAAAATTTACTACTTCCAGCTATAAAAGATGTGGTAAAAATTATGTTTGGCAACAAGTTAGTAAAAGATGATTTGGCTCCTCTTTCAATGACACTGTAGATCGCAGAATTAATGATAAGACAAGTGACGTAGAATCTCAGTTAATCGAAAGAGTTAAGAAGAGCTCTTATTATTCGTTACAAACAGACGAGATTACTGATGTTGCAGATGATTCGCAGTTAATATGCTACGTAAGATATGTGCATGATAACAACATTCATGACTATATTCTGTTTTGTAGAACTTTGTCATCCCGAACAACTGGAGAAGAAATATTTCACATTCTCAATAATTACATAATACACAAAGGGATCCAGTGAGAAAAATGCATGGGCTTCTGTTCGGATGGAGCTCGCACCCTTACAGGCAGGCATTGTTGGGGGTTGTTTATATGGTCAAGGAAGTGGCTCCAGATATGAATCGGGTATATTGTTTCATACATAGGGAAAGGTTGGCCTCCAAAGGAATGCCATCAGAATTTAAAACTGTGCTATACAATGCTGTAATTTTATTAAGGCTCGACCACTAAATAACAAGTTATGGGAAGAAATGGACAGTGTATACGAATATACAACTTTTGCTTCATTCTGAAATTCGCTGTATTTCCAGGGGCAAAGTACTAACAAGGTTATTTCAGTTAAGGCATGAAGTTTTATTATTTGTAAATTAACGTAATTCTGATTTTGCATCACTCCTTGTTGACAAAGCATGGTTATCAAGACTGTCCTATCTTTCAGACATTTTTTTCGAAATTAAATGAACTAAATATCTCCCTTTATTATTATTACAGGGGACTCGAGGGAGGCCTTAAACATCATGTCCACACAACTATACGACATTCTCTCAGTATCTATCATACCTTGCCTTGAACTCACTCACCTTATAGCACCCACAACAGACTCTGGCAGCTTATTCCATTCATTTACCACTCTAAAAGTAAAGAACCCAGCTCTAACACCCTTGCTAACCACACTTTTGCCCAGCTTCCATAGGTGTCCCCTAGTTCTCCCGCCAACAGTCCTGATCTCAAAAATATCATCTGATTTAATCCTATAGAAACCCTTTAGCAATTTGAATGTCTCAATCATATCTCCCCTTTTCAGCCTATCAACTAATTTCTGCAACCCACAAATCTTCAACCTGTTCTCATAAGGTTCATTCCATAGACCTGCTATCATCTTGGTCACTCGCCTCTGGATCCTCTCCACCTCCTCCCCATCAAGAAGAAACCGAGGTGACCAAATCTGGGCACAGTAGTCGAGATGAGGTCTTATCAAGGCTCGGTACAGAGGTACAATAACTTGCTTGTCTCTGCTCGTCAAAGTATTTTTCAGCAACCAAGTGAATTGATGAGCTGATTTAGCTACTTTTGCAATGTGCCCCCTAAACTTCATCTCCCTGTCCACCAACACTCCCAAGTCCCTGGCCTCATCAATCTCCTGGAGTACAGTTCCACCAATGTGGTATACTGCTGCTAATCTTTTCACCCCAAAATGCATAACCTTACATTTTGTCACATTAAATTGACATCCATTCTCCTTAGCCCAGAACTCCAATCTATCCAAGTCGTCCTGCTAGATTTTGACATCTCCTGCATTCACTATTGCCCTGCCCAACTTTGCATCATCAGCAAACAAATGAACTGTTCCTCTTAGATACTTCCCTATATCATTAATGAACAAATTAAACAGCAGTGGTCCAAGAGCAGAACCCTGCAGCACACCACTAGTCACAGGCCATCTTTTGGACTCTGCTCCTGAATAAACTACTCTCTGATATCTCTCCATCAACCAGCCAACTATCCATGTCACCAACCCTATATCCATTCCCATATGTTGTAGTTTACGAATTAGAATTCCATGTGGTATTCTGTCAAATGCCTTAGCCAGGTCCAGCAGTATCACTGTAAACCCATTACCCTTATCCAATTCAGCCGTCACCGTGTTATAAAACTTGAGCAAGTTACTGAGGCATGATCTACCCTTCACAAAGCCATGCTGTCTCCCATACAGTATCTCATTTTCATCAATCCATTCCTGTATTTTTCCCTTGACTACTTTCTCCAAGACCTTGACAATGACTCCTGATATGCTGATTGGTCAGTAATTTGCAACAGTAGTCTTGGATCCTCCTTTATGCAGTGGAACTATTTTCCCTTCTTTCCACACCTTCAGGACTAAACCAGACCCGAGACTCAGATTAAACAACATGGTCAAGGGCACTGATAATTCTTTTCTTTTAGGGTTACACAATGATCAGCATTCATTTTAAAAATTTTATGGAATTTACAACTGTGTTAAAAAACTTTTTTTATTATCCCAAAGTTTCGATCTTCACATCAAGATCATCATCTGGAGCGTACATAAATATACAGGAGAAGCTGAGTTATGACTTAGCTTGTCCTGTGACACAATTACACAATCCTTCTCCTACAGAGCAAATTCCCTCCAGATATCATGGCGCTCTTTGCGCATGTATTACGGTTGGGTTATTTTGTATGGCAAAACACCTTCTACTTACAAAAAGAAGGCACAGCTGCTATCCCCCCCTTATTGCTAACTTTTACATGGAACATTTTGAGCAACTAGCCCTAGATTCTTCCCCTCTAAAACCCAAAGTCTGGCTTAGATACGTCGACGATGTTTTCACGATCTGGTCCCATGGTCACCAGACATTAGACACATTCCTTAGCCACCTAAACAAACAACTCAAACGCATACAGCTCACAACTGAAATTGAAAAACTCAACACACTTCCGTTTCTAGATACACTTGTCACACGTCTTCCCTCGGGCAATTTTTCCTTCACTGTTTACCGAAAACCTACACATAAACTCCTACCACCACCCAACACAAAAACTAGCTGTCATCAACATGCTAAAAAAACAGAGCTCAGATGATCTGTTCCAGTGAACAGGCACTGAAAGACAAATTTAAAATTATCAGTAATAACTTACAAAAAAACGGATACAGCCAAAACACTATTAACAAAATTCTCTACAAAACCACAATAAAAAAACAAAGACAAACCAGACTACAGTAAAACTATAACCATTCCCTACATTAAAGGAATATCAGACAAAATAAACAGAGTACTACAAAAGTACAACCTCAAAAGCCACCTTTAAACCTCCTACAAAATTAAAAAGCTTACTCAACTCATCCAAAGACCCACTCCCTCCACTAGTCCACCCTGGAGTATACCGGATTTATTGTACTTGCAACATACCATATGTAGGAGAAACAGGACACAATTCCTATTTGACAAAAGGAACATAAACGACACATTAAATATAATAATTATGGTGAAGCTGGCCTTTCTGATCATGCCCTTGAATACCTTACACAGAATTGACTGGAAAACCACCAGCTGTCTACATCACACTAAAACATGGTATGAACGGAAATTCAAGGAAGCCTGTGAGATTATTATCAACCACCCCAACCTGAACAATAATGATGGTCTAAAAATCCCAAACATATGGAAGGTATATGTTCGACCTTCTTCGCTAAGAACAACTATAAACAGGACTGTAGAAAATCCAGTATTGTAAATCAAAAATAAGAATTGTAATACTAAAAATAGGACACCAATTGTTTCTGAAAGAAATTATCTAAAAGAATGTTTATTCCTGTCATTGTAAAATAGAATTTAGCTTGATGTAATTTTTTTGTTTTTTTTTTTTTCACCAGAGGTCATGCCAGTAGGATAACATGTGATCAAATCATTATTTCTCTAGCTTACAGTTAATGATGTAACTTAGCTTGTCCTATATATTTATGTACACTCCAGATGATGATCTTGATGTGAAGATTGAAACGTCGGGATAATAAAAAAAGTTTTTTAACAGTGTTGTAAATTCCATAAAATTTTTAAAATGGGCACTGATAATTCTTTAGCCGCTTCACGTAAGACCCGTGCCGGTATACCATCCAATCCCACAGATGTATTCACATTAAGGTTCTGTAATAGACTATTCACCTCCACTTCATTCATCACAATTCCCGTAATAAACTAATGGTTCCTTCATTTTCTTTAGGGAAATTCTTTAACTGTTCTTGATGGCTTATAGTCATGAGAACGATCTTTTGTCATCGAAAAAAGAACAGTTAATTGAGCTTTCAAGTGACAGTGGGTTAAAATGCAATTCCGTGATCTTGATTTGGCTCGATTCTGGATCTCGCCTTCAGTGAGTAGAAGTGAATTTCCCAAATTATCTGAAGAAGCACTTAAAATCATCATGCAGTTTTCTACAACCTTCTTTGAAAGGATTTTCATCGCTCCTTCAAATAAAAACAAAATACAGAAATTGTCTTATTGTATGTGCCAATCTTCGACTGAAGTTGACCAATATTGAGCCAGATATCCAACTCTGCAAAGGCCGAGAAGCTGAACCATCTCATTAAAAGTAAGTAGTAACATAATTATACCATATTATTTATTTGGACTACAGTTTCCGAATATTCTCGTTACTGGTTTTGGAATTAATTTTTTTCCAAAATCGGGGATGAAACGACAGTTACGCAACGTGACATCACAGTGAGGCTCAGCTCTGTTGGCGAGGAGGATAGCTGTCCGCATCCCGTATCTCGTACGGTTGCTTGCAGGAATATGCGGCTGAGGACACTGAATCCGTTGCATTCAGACAACATCCATACGGTCATGGATTGTACAGACACACATCACAATGTAATGAATACAAGAAGCACACAGGACTGATATAAATAAAACCACCACACGATTAATGAATCTGCCAAATTTAAGATGACCACTGTTGTGCCTCTGGATAAAACAGGGCGGATATAATTAAAATCACCATCATAACACAATTAGTACAAATCACATGCATACGGTATATACGGCCACTGGCGGGCAAATGCCCCCGACCATGTGTATGGCACTTTGCGACTGACATCGTGGGTTTGACTGTTTATAGATATCGGAAATGACCTCACATAACAGGATGTCTTAAATTTTTTTGCTGGTCATGGAAAACTCCACAGGGAAATAAGGCAGATTCATATCTGCCGGAAGTGTGTGTGTGTGTGTTCTGAGTGAAATTTTTGAGTATATGCAGGGGATGGTTTGGACAGGACAAAGGGATGTCATCCATGATGGAATCCATGGATGTCAAATTCGTATTCAGTATTATGATGAATGGAGTAAGATAGGAACAACATTTATCCCTCATCTCACAAAGCACTTAGTGAATGGAACAGTTTACATGTCACAGGTCGAATCATTGAGTGTGTGAAGATTAAAGTTGTTCTGGGGCTAGTTTCATGAGTATGGGCAGATGAATGGGGATAACATATAAAATATAAAAGTTGCTATGGGTAGATGAATGGGGATTAACGTCATTGTGGGCAGATGAATGATAGTTTCAGTGGAATGGTGCTGACATTCCCCATTCATTTGCCCATGGTACCAACGGCGCTAAAAATGTTGTTGTGGGGTGAGCTTAATAAGTGTGGGCAGATGAATGAGGTTAGCAGATGAATGAGCATATCAGCAGGATGGGGCTGACATACCCATTCATTTGTCCACAGCAAATCGGAAACTGATACCTTTTTATTTGTTCAATGATGATACACTTATCAATGATGATAAGACGCACCCCAAATTTATGAGACGATTTTTATAAAAAGATATTTACAAATTCTTAATTAATTTTTTTTTATTGTTACAATCATTTATATTAGCAATATTCAGTTCATCTTCACTCTCAGTACTATCACTGGTCTTGTTAATGTCACCGTTCATATTACTTTCATCTGAACTATTGTTGTCACTCCCTTCAAAAACTGCATCATCTTCAGTACCATCCATCGCATTACTTATCCCGCATTTCTTAAATGACTTTATAATCATCTCTTCTTTCACAACTTCCCATGAATTTTTCCAGGTACATACTTCTGAAATTGTTGGCCGTTTCATATGTCCTGCTACTATAACATCATGATTTTGCTTTGCCATCCATTTGTTCCAATCTTCCCGCATAAAATTTTTGAATGGTTTATTAATAGATCCATCCAAGGGTTGTAATTGACTTGTAAGGCCTTCAGGAATGACAGTTGATTCTGTTTTATGTGCTCTGAATTGATCCCACACTAACATCGCAGGCTTTTTAAACAACGCACCTGGACGTTTTACCCATATCTTTTGTATCCATAATTTCACTCCTGTTTCGTCCATCCAGCCTTTATCTTGAACATGGATAATAATGCCACGAGGAATTTCATCTCTTGGTAATGTTTTTCTCTTGAAGATTAACATGGGGGGGGGTAGTTTTGTTCCGTCCGCGTAACAAGCTAAAACTATAGTGTAGTTTTAGCTTGTTACGTTTTTGTGACCTGTTGTTTGATCACTATTGATTTGGTGCCTTTTGAATCTACTGTCCAATTTGAAGGAACATCAAAAGTTAGAGGCACTTCATCCATGTTCGCAATTTGATTAAACTCAAAGTTAAATTTCCTTCTCGTTGATATGACAAATCATAAATCTAAAGTACCAAGAATCGTTTTGCTTCAAAAATTATAATTTTCGTAGAAACAGATATCCCCATGTTTCAATGATTTGTTACCTAATTTTTCATTTGTACTTCTAATTCTAGCCATTTTTCTAGGTGCGAACGGAATGTTTTCTTGTGTTTACGTAGCAGTTTTAATTGTTCCTCTTGTTTTCTCCACTCGCAAACTATTTTTTCTGTTGGTGGTGGACCAAAATATCTTTCTGCTGCTCTGTTTCCATATTGTTTGGCATAATTTATCACATTTAATTTATAACTCACGTTATATGAAAGTCTTTTTTTGTTTTACACTCATTTTTTTCTAATTTTAAGATAAAAATTTTAACGACTTATAAAAAATAATTCAAATGAACCGTACAAAAGCACATATGTTTACACACTAATGATTATTGACGCTCTAAATCAGTGATTCACCCACACGCAGTAAGATAACTTAGGTACCTACCTTCAGTGGCGTACTTACTAATTTTATTAACATATTCTATGTAAAAAGGTGCGTCTTATGGTCCGAAAAATTCGGTATGTTTCCATATGTATATGTTGGAAATCCCCACATACATTTAAAAAAAAATTAAATAACTTAGTGGTCCGTAGGATTGTTTTAGGCATTTTACTGGTCTTTGGGCTTAGAAAGGTTGAGAAACACTGATCTAGAGTATATGCAAATATACAGGACAAGCTGAGTTACATTACACACAGTAAGCTAAAGAAACAATGATTTGATCACCAGTTATTCTACTGGCATGACCTCTAGTGAAAAAAAAAAATTCAAATTAATTATTTAGAAAGTACATCAAAACTAAATTCTATTTAAGATGACATGAGAAAAACAGTCTTTCTTATAGATAGTCTTTCAGTAATAATGATGTCCTATTTTCATGATAATGATCTTAATATGAAGATCAAAACATCAGGAAATTAAAAAGAGTTATTTATAACATAGTTGTAAAGTCCATAATTTCTAAAACAAATCTTCTGTTATTGTTAGAAAAATAAGTGTGATGCATTGATGTTTGCATTAAATTTGAAACTGTCCCACTTTCCTGTACACTTTTCCAACTTTAAAGGTCATCTGAACAGTTGACTGCTCTGCTAACTTGCATCATTGACAAAAAGGAAATTTTACTCTTAATGTGTGAACTTAAATCCTTTATGAACAGCTGCTCCTGAATTATTCCTAAATGAAGCAAGATAGATGATATGATCTCCTATCATCTATCCATGAACCTCTTTCCACCACTAGTATTGATTTGGCATATTTTAATCAGAAAAAAAAAATCATTCAACATTAGAATCACTTAAAAACTGTAAAGATTCTAATATTAGAGATGCATTTTCTAAAAAATGAACAGTTAGTATTGTCTTATGTGGAACAATGTATGACACAGCTTTAAGGTTTATACTCAAAGATGTTTGCATATTTAATCTTAAAAGAAACCTTCCTCGTTTAATCGTTTATTTTATTTTATTTTTAATCTAACTGAATGTTCCAAGTCCAAGTGTGATCTACTCTCTCTCTCTCTCCTCCAAGAAGAAGGATTCCTACAAGATTCTGTTAAGTGTCACACTTTTTGCTGGGTTAACTCGCCGCAAGCCTTATTTGATAAGATTTCTTCCATGTGTTATTTGAGAGAGAATGCTGTAAAGTAATGAACAGTCTTTACATCCAGTCTTCCACCACTTGGATGCAAATAGACTTGCATCCAAGTGGTGGAAGACAAGGGACCAGCATCCTTGCTCAACATGTGCTATCCACTTTTCCAGTCAAGACTCAAATATGGGTCTTGAGTTTATGTCTCTTCCAGAGATAGTGTGCTGCACTGGTCAGATCTGTCTGCCATCAGGCAATTAGACTGTAATCAGTGCATTTTGAACATTGTGCCTTCCTAGTCTTTATGGCAATATGAATGAATTCACTCTTGTTTTGATAACTATCTTTGGAGTATGCAGATAAAATAAAATCTTTGCCATATCATCCCTGTGTCACAAGTATTTTTTTTGCTGATGTTGGGAAAAACTTACATATAACATGTCAGATTGCCATATGCCATAAAATAATTTTATACCATATTTCATAACAGTTGAACATGAAAGAATTAATACAAGTTCCAAACATTACTATAGACAGTAGTGCAAATGCCTATAAACACTACCACCTTAGCATAGTTGCATTCTGTCATGTAGCTTCTCATTGTGCAAGTTAGGGAAACATTCCATACCTCTCTCTCTCTGTTCTGTCTACCTTTTTCACACACAGAGCAGAATAATCTACTTTTTTTTTGTTGGCATACACAGATATTTTAAAATCAGAGTGTCTAATGGGATCTGTTGCTATCTTCCCAGCATAATATCCTATTGGATCTCACTAGAGTGTAGAAGTTAGATTGCTGTGTTGCATACTGTAAAGTACAGTTGAATATGGCTTTGATACTACAAAAGACATTTTTAACTAATCTTCCTATAAGAACATGGACCTTGAAAATCATCATATAGCAATAAAGGAGAGAGAGGTTAATAGTTGACAGATTTGGTTAATTGATTTTGAAGGCAGAAGTGAGTTGGAACTTCCCAAAAATGCCTTTTCTCTAAGGAATAGAAATTCTCTGGATATCTTAACTTGGGGAATGTAGCATAAAACTTGTCAATGATTTTTTTTAGGTAGTTCTTGGATTGCAACCAGTTTGCTTGATAGTTTGTTTCTTGTATGAGAGGTAAAGCATACCTATCCTCTCATACAAGAGGTTTTGGCATGCTTTACACTCATTTTGACTCATTGATCTCTCTCACCCTCACTTCAACCACAATTGACCTGTTTCTGCTTTGTCCTCTCCTTTCCATGTGAGGCAACAGTATTCTTTACTCTACTTCTCCTGAGTCTTTTTACCATCCTTCATCCAGATCATTACTGGGATCTAATGCCTTGTCTCCATGTTTACTAGGCAGTGCAACGCATGGATATACAGAAAGGAGGGATCCCGGTAATCTTGCATTACTTCAGCTTCTACTTCATCAAAATCGACAATCCTGGATGGCCTGGCCAGGAACAATTAATTCACTCAATAAGTTAGTGGGCTTGCCTGCAAGCCCACTAGCTTATTGAGTGAATTAATTTTCAAGAATCAATTCTCATTAGTGAAAATGAATAATTTTTCATCCTCTTGTTTATCAAGGCCTCTCAACAAGCTCTAACGAGGTTTAGGAACCATAGAATCACCAATAGAACACTAAAGTAAGAAACAAAACACATCAGAATCTGCAACAAATACACCACTGTTCTTAATCTTGCATTCAACAGGAGAATGTCCAATTTGAAAAATGTAACCCTTCTTTATCCAGAAGGGTTTTGGAAGTATCTCCTAAATCTGCAAACTTTGTTCAGGATTTATCCTTATTGAAGCAGCTACAATAACATATTCAGAAAAATCACTTCATATAACATCTATTGGGGAAATACCTATTATGGTATTTCCTTTCCTAGAGGTGTAATATTAGAGTAGGAACTCCTTGATGTTCCCAATGAAATTTTCATTGAAATATAGGACCAAGGAGTGACAGGCCATAAAAAGAATCTTCGTATATATATATATAGGGATGGTGAGTACCTGTTTCCACTAGAACATAATCCTTACCTTCAACAAACCAAAATCACCACCATCTATCAAAGCAAGTTATCTCAACTGTAAATGAAAGATGCAAAGAAATTATATTCTTGGTTTCATCCTTTATCCAAGTGTAAGCAAATAAAGTTTGTATGTGAAGTAACTCACGACTGGGCTACTTGTATATAGAGGCTAATGACTTCACATCAGTTGCCTTAAGTATCCCATAATGCAATGCACACATTTTTACTGGTATATATAATGCATAGTATTATACATACCAGTAAAAATGTATAAGGGTATGTATAACTTCTGCATTCAACCATAAGTTCTTAAAAGAACTGGGAGATGGACTGAATCCTTGACTCTTTATCCCATCATCTGAATGAAGAAAATCTGTGTGGATGGGGTGTTATTGAGCTAAAAGCTCTAGTCGGGTAATGGCAATAGCCGAGCCTCAGTTAAAACTTCATTGACTACAGCATTGTAATTCGTTACCCTGGAAGTTCTAATAAGGACTTTCTCAATATAGTCCTTATAAGGACTGGCTTAAAGGGGCGAAGCAAGAATGCTTTTCATCTTCCCCGTTATCTGTAGAGGACAGTGTAGGGATAAGGTGTTATTGAGCTATTAAAGCTCTGATCATGGCAAGAGGGTAACAGCAATAGCCGAGCCTCAGTTAGAACTTCATTAGCTACAGCATTGCCATCCATTACCCTCCAAGGGTATTGGATTGAATGAATCAATCACCGTATCTCACGGTCGATATGCAGAGGTCACATTTTCATATATGACTTGCCAAAAGGTGTCATGCCTTATTATTAAAATACTCTGGATTAGAGACAGATGTTGGAAGTTTTTCCACTTGGTTATACTATAAATTAAAGATACCAAGAAATTATATACTTTCTTGGTATCTTTAATTTATATTACACTTTTACTCTGCCCCCCCCCCTTTCCATGCTATGATTCAAGCTAAAATACCCCCAATAACGTTTCTTTTTCCCTTAATCAATTCATAAAGTGTTAAGCCAGGAAACAGTAGAATAAAAAAACCAATTTGAAACTAAGCCCTTCTGTTTTAATTTTAATCTTTATACTAATGCAAAAAATGCTAGAATTCAAAACACTTAAACAAATTGCTCTGACCATATATGTTTGCTTAATTCATGATACATTTATTAATTCTTTGAGTAAATTAATGTATTTGAAATTTACATCAAGAAAGTCATTAATGTTGAAGATTCATCATGGGGGAACTGTTCTCTTTTTAAACCCATATACGGTTTATACACCCACCACACTCCATGTCAATCTGCTCCTAACTCCGTTGATCACACCCTTCTTAAACAGCTTCAAGGGATGGTCTCTTGTTCTACCACAGTCTCCCTGGACTCTCTCTCTCTATGTATATATTTAAAAAAATCTCCTTAATTGATTGAATAGGAGAGGACATATGATTGAAACAGAATTTGTTGAGGTGTTGTTACTAGCTCCTCACCAACTTATTGTCTCAATCATATCCACTCTCCTCCTTCCATCCACAAGGCTCTGCAAACCTCCCATTCCTCCTAGTCTGTGTTCATATCCCACATTCCAGTCACAATACCACCTTAGTAAATCCACTTTGGACCCTCTCTGGATATCCTCATCTCCTGAAAATCAGGCAATTGCATCTGCACACATCAGTCCATATGTGGCCTGATAAATGCCTTACAAGGGAACTAGCACAATCTTTTTGCTTCCATATGTTAAGGTCCTCCTTATCATTCCCATAATCCATTGTGATATCCTCACAATTTTATCAAGTCTTTGTACACCACCACCACTCCTAGATCTCTTATCTCCTTCACTTCCAAAATTTCTCCATTAATTGTGTATTTTGCTTTCCCTTATGTACTAAATTTCAAGACCTTATGCCTTGCAACACTACACTGGTAGCTTCAATCACATCTATTCAGATTCTTCCATAAGGTTACAGCATGTGCTCTACTCATGGTTCTTCTCAACTTTACATCATCTGCAAGCAGCTGCATATCTCTAGTTACACCTGTCCCAATATAATCAACATACAAATTAAACGATAATGGTCCCTGTGGCACATCACTAGTGATCTTCCGCTGATAAAATACTTGCTGAATAACATACTATTCTGCAACATTTACCAATGTACCATTTTCATTAACATTATTCTCTCATAATCATTCTATCTTCTACTTCCAACTTATCAAAAGGACTTTCTAGAATTTTTGTTGGACTGAATGGCTAATTTCTGCTCCTACTGCACTTGTTTTTTTCTTATCTAGTCACCTTCCTGTGCTACTTCTATGAAAGTCTTCTTTTTTCCAGAGGGCATGCTTAATATTCTCATTCATCCATTTTACTTCTAACTTAGCCTTTTAACCTTTAGCATCTACTCAGGGGAACTAAGATGTTGCTGTTGTTAAATATCACTTTATACGTGCCCAAGCAGCATCTGTCTACTTTTCACTCCCTCCACTTTCCATGATACAGCTCCTATTTTCTCCAAAGTTTTTCATAATCACTAGTCTTGTAGTTCCACATATATTCTTTCCTCATTTCTCATGTGACTGGCTATAACTCAGGTGATTACCTTGATCAACCAGAGAAAGATTAGACACAACATTCACAATCACATCCTTTGATATGATCAGATCTAAGCCTCATCCCTCATGCATCCTCTATTACATATTGCCTAAGTAACCATCCCTCATGCATCCTCTATTACATATTGCCTAAGTAACCATCCCTCATGAATTCAAATTTGTTTTTCCTTATTGCATATGCTATGTTTTCATTTGAATAGGTATTAATTAAAATCGCCTATAATGATCATCCTTCTCTTACTCACTAAGCTAATTTGTGTATACATTTAATCTCCACAATCTACATTGCCTGGCCTATAGTAACATCCACCTAAATACCTCATCCTGTAAAACTCCATCTCACACCATACTGCCTCAGAACCACTAATGCTATTTTTTGCTTGTATTCCAACTTTGTGCAGACATAATTTCTATGCTATCATCAACATTAAATTCCTGGCATGTACCCTCAAGGGGGGTATACAGGATATGATAGTACTACATGAAAAATTTACATCATTACTAACTTCCTATCTACAATTTTCCTCCAAACTTGTCAAGACTCCAACATTATCAGATCTTATATTTCAATTTCACTTTGTACCTTATCAATCCACCTATATCTTGGTCTTCCTCTGGGTAGTTTTCCTGCCAACATGGCAGAGAACACGTGTTTTGCTAATCTTTCCTCGCCCATTCTGTTTAACTACCATACCACCTGAGATTAGCTCTGCTAATTCCTGGATGCTGCCAATGTCAAGTTCTTTCCTAATATCCTCGTTTTTAATATGATATTGTCATTGATGCCATTTGTTCATGCCTCTAATCTTTCTTAGGACTCTCGTATCTGCAGTCTTTGGTCAAGTGTTTTACTTCTGACCCAGCTCTCAGATCCATAAGTTAAAACTGGTTTGAACACTGTCTTGTATACAGCTAATTTAGTGTTCCGACTAATTTCTCTCTTATTCCATATGAATTTATTCAATTGACTTCCTACCATACCAGCTTTTTTGTTGATTCTGTTGTCTATTTCCATATTTAATTTACCACCTTCACTAAAAATCGGGCCTAAGTAGCTGAAATGTTTTACTTGTTCCACAGGTTCCTCGTTCACAACACAGTTGATATTTTCAACAATTCTCATATCATGTTTAATACCACTTTCCTTCATAATGTGATCCATATAGATAATGAAATAACACAGGGGATAATGTACATCCTTGTCTCACACCAGATTTAACATTAAACCATCTTCCTGTACTTCCTTCAATTCTAACTGCTGACTTACAACTCAAATAAAGACTAAGTATTGCTTGATATAATGCCCCATTGACACCATATAACTGTAGCGTATTGAATAGCTTCTCTCTTGGCACCTTGTCATATGCCTTTTCCAAATTGACAAAACTTAAATACAGATCTTTCTTTCTTTTAGGGTTACACGGTGATCAGCACTCATATTTGTAGATTTAGGGACTCAAAAACACACGTGTTAGACAGATTATTTTATTAATTACAAATAAAATAAACTTGACGTTTCGACCTCTATATCGAGGTCATCATCAGAAGAATACAACTGTATGCAGAACCAAGCTACATGCTCATGCTTTCTATATCAGTAAGCTAAATCTACGCAGTTAATAAATCTTTTTTCTAGCCTGACCTCTAGTGATAGAAAAGAAAAAAAAAAAAAATAAAAATAAAAAAATAAATAAATAAATAAATAAAAAAAAAAAAAAAAAAAAAATATATATATATATATATATATATATATATATATATATATATATATACACACACATAAATAGATAAATGCAACTACAATAAACTGTTAGAGTCCTCATGTATTAATATTCTGGATAGTTACAAAATGATTTCTTTCAGTTGCTATTGAATGTTCTAAACACTTCACCAAGTCACCAGGTTGTCTTCTTGTAGTGGGAATTTTTCTAATGCTAGTTTAGGATGTTATACAGGTTGTAGATGGGTTCTCCACATTCTTGAAATGGTGAAGCCATCATTTTTGTTGAGATTTGGGTTGTGTTTGAGCATTTCACAAGACTCTTTAAATTTTCTCTCAAACCAGGTTTTGGTGCGGTGTAGGGACTTGGTATTTTTCCAGTCAATTCTATGGTATGTTTGGAGTGCATGGTCAGAAAGGCCTGTTTTACCGAAGTGGAGGTATTTAATGTGTCGTTTGTGTTCGTCTTGTCTGATTGGGATAGTTCGCCCTGTTTCCCCTATGTATGGTAAGTTACATGTGCAGTGTATTTTGTATACCCCTGGGTGTGCTAGGTGTGGAAGAGGATCTTTAGAGGTACTGAGTAGGTGTCTTAGCTTATTTGGGGGTTTAAAGGTGGTTTTAATGTTGTATTTGCGAAGTGTTCTGTCTATTTTTTCAGAAATGCCTCTAACATATGGAATGGCAATAGCATTCTTGAAATCTTTTTTGTTCTTACTGGTGTCTTTATGGAGGATCTTGTGAATAGTTTTTTTATTGTAACCATTTTTGATAAATGTTTGGTTGATGATTTTGTATTCTTGGTTTAGAGCCTGTTCATTTGAACAGATAGTTAGGGCTCTGTGTTTAAGGGTGCTTATGACACCTAATTTTTGTGTTGGGTGGTGGTAAGAATTTTTGTGTATGTATTGGCCTGTGTGTGTAGGTTTGCGGTAAACCGAGAAGGAGAGACAGCCAGAGGGAAGACGTGTGACAAGTGTGTCTAGGAAAGGAAGAGAGTCGTTTTTTTCCATTTCAATGGTGAATTGGATACGTTTGTGTTGTTTGTTTAGGTGGCTAAGGAATGTATTTAGAGCTTCGCGGCCGTGGGGCCAAATGGCGAAAATATCGTCGACGTATCTGAGCCAGATTTTGGGCTTTAGACATGCTGTCTCTAGAGCCCGTTGCTCAAAGTCTTCCATATAAAAGTTAGCTATTGGGGGAGAAAGTGGTGAGCCCATGGCTGTACCTTCTTTTTGAAGGTAAAAATTGTTTTGCCATACGAAATATCCGGAGCGGAGTACGTGGGCAAAAAGGGCCGTGATGTCATGTGGAAATATGTTCTGTAGGAGCAAGATCGTGTCATTGATTGGAACATTGGTAAAAAGGGAAGTTATGTCAAAGCTGACTAATAAATCTTGGTTGGTGAGTGTAATGTTTTTGATTTTACTGATGAAATGTTGTGTATTTTTTATATAGGAAGGGGACTGACCTACCAATTCCTTGAGTGTGGCAGCTAATTTTTTGGCTAAGTGATAATTTGGGCTGTCAATTCCTTCAACGATTGGGCGAAGTGGTGTGCCAGATTTGTGTATTTTTGGCAGGCCATAAATTCTGGGCGCACGGGCATACTGAGGTATTAATTTTTTTGTCGTTTCTTCGGGCCATGTGTGGACGGATTTGATTAATTCAGTTGTTTTCTTTTTGTTACGTTTTGTGGGGTTGTAGTTAACCTTTTGGTAGGTGTTATGGTCCGAAATTAACTGGTTCATTTTTTCTATGTATGTCGTACGGTCTAACAGGACGGTGGAATTGCCTTTATCGGCTTTCGTTATTATAATATCGTGGTTATTTTTTAAGGATTTAAGGGCTAGATTTTCGGTTTTGTTTATGTTGGTGTTTAGTTTTTTGTTAGAATTTAGTATATACGATGTTTCCATTCGTATTTTATCAGCCAGAATGGTGGGGAGGGATCGTAAACCTCTCTCGATATGATACACGATATCAAGTTTGTTCACTGACCTCGGAGCAATGGCGTAATTCAAACCTTTCTTTAGCAGTGAGAGTTCATCTTCGGTGAGAACGTGGTTTGATAGGTTGATAACTGAGCAATGATCCGATGGTGGTTGGTGGCTCCTAACATTGTTTGCCGGCGATTGGTTGCTCCGTATGACGTCGGTTTGTGGTTGGCTGTTCCTTTCGTAATGGCGTCTTGATGATCTTGTGCTTTTCAGTTGTTGTAGGGCTTGAAATTTCATTATTAGTTTTTCTTTATTTTTCAGTAGTGAGTGCTTGGCCGAGTCGTCGGTGATCCTATCTAGAATCTCCCAAATTTCTGGAATAACGTAGTCAGATAATTCAAATTTAAATTGCAGAACTTTGGTTTGGGTGGATGCTAGATTTTTACGTGCCTCGTGGATTTGTTCTCGTAATAAGGCTTTTTCCAACCGGGCATAAATACGGAGCGCTTTGGTTGATTTAAACTTCTTTTTTAGTTTAATGCAGTTTGGAATTATGTTGCTGTCTCTACATCGTTTCAAAAAGGCTAGTCGATTCGTTAATAAAGAAACACGTATCTTCAGCTTACCGTAGAGGCTGCACTGCTTGTGGGTCACATCTCCATGGATTATGATAATTCTTTCTTTTAGGGTTACACGGTGATCAGCACTCATATTTGTAGATTTAGGGACTCAAAAACACACGTGTTAGACAGATTATTTTATTAATTACAAATAAAATAAACTTGACGTTTCGACCTCTATATCGAGGTCATCATCAGAAGAATACAACTGTATGCTTTGCATCACCATTGAAATGGAAAAAAAACGACTCTCTTCCTTTCCTAGACACACTTGTCACACGTCTTCCCTCTGGCTGTCTCTCCTTCTCGGTTTACCGCAAACCTACACACACAGGCCAATACATACACAAAAATTCTTACCACCACCCAACACAAAAATTAGGTGTCATAAGCACCCTTAAACACAGAGCCCTAACTATCTGTTCAAATGAACAGGCTCTAAACCAAGAATACAAAATCATCAACCAAACATTTATCAAAAATGGTTACAATAAAAAAACTATTCACAAGATCCTCCATAAAGACACCAGTAAGAACAAAAAAGATTTCAAGAATGCTATTGCCATTCCATATGTTAGAGGCATTTCTGAAAAAATAGACAGAACACTTCGCAAATACAACATTAAAACCACCTTTAAACCCCCAAATAAGCTAAGACACCTACTCAGTACCTCTAAAGATCCTCTTCCACACCTAGCACACCCAGGGGTATACAAAATACACTGCACATGTAACTTACCATACATAGGGGAAACAGGGCGAACTATCCCAATCAGACAAGACGAACACAAACGACACATTAAATACCTCCACTTCGGTAAAACAGGCCTTTCTGACCATGCACTCCAAACATACCATAGAATTGACTGGAAAAATACCAAGTCCCTACACCGCACCAAAACCTGGTTTGAGAGAAAATTTAAAGAGTCTTGTGAAATGCTCAAACACAACCCAAATCTCAACAAAAATGATGGCTTCACCATTTCAAGAATGTGGAGAACCCATCTACAACCTGTATAACATCCTAAACTAGCATTAGAAAAATTCCCACTACAAGAAGACAACCTGGTGACTTGGTGAAGTGTTTAGAACATTCAATAGCAACTGAAAGAAATCATTTTGTAACTATCCAGAATATTAATACATGAGGACTCTAACAGTTTATTGTAGTTGCATTTATCTATTTATGTGTGTGTGTATATATATATATACAGGGTGTTCGGAATAAATTTGACAGTTTCGTAAGGAAAAAGAAAATCTTCTTTGTATCTATTAAATTTAATGAATTGACAAAAAAACATTACAGGCAGAGTTAATTACAATACTATCAACAAGATTTACTCAAAATAACCACCATTAGCATCGATCACAGCTTCAATTCTGCTTCAGAACCTCGAACAAGCTGATGCTACAGTCTCCCTGGGAAGGGCCGCAAAAACTGTTTTAATTTTATCCATTAACTGGGCTTTTGTATTACTGGAAGTGCGATTGGTGTCTTTTTCAACTGCGCCCCATACAAAATAATCCATGGGGTTAAGGTCTGGGGAGTTTGGAGGCCAAACATTTGGACTGGTGAAGTCGTAGAAATTTTCAGACAACCATTTTTGACTTTTCCCAGAGGTGTGGCAAGGGGCCGAATCCTGCTGCCATACATACGGCCTACCATTGCCTACCCTTGTTATCCAGGGCTTGACTACAATTAGCAACTCCACGAACAAAGCCCGAATTCCAATGCTAGGGTTCTTCAACACCTGTTCCTGCAGATTTGCGAGGAATTCTGCTGTACGAACGCAATCAGATCGACTGCTAGGGATCTTTCTTCTTGCTACATCCTCGTAGTCACCATTGCAAGTCTCTAGTTCATGCCTGATTGTTTTTACTGTATTCAGGGAGCATTGGGCAGCAGTCGTAATATCCTTATTTTGATGGCGGGCACGAATCATCATGATACAAGTTATTCTCTTCCATGATTCAGGTGGGTTCCAGCTATCCATCCTTTCTGACATCTTGTATGTGAATGAAGAAGGGTCCAAACTTTTAAATGAAGAGAAGTGTGTGTTAATACATGTAACTTACGGAAAAATATAATTAATTATAAATATGTCAAATTTATCCCGAACACCCTGTATATATATATATATATATATATTTTTTTTTTTTTTTAATTTATTTATTTATTTATTTTTTTTCTTTTCTATCACTAGAGGTCAGGCTAGAAAAAAGATTTATTAACTGCGTAGATTTAGCTTACTGATATAGAAAGCATGAGCATGTAGCTTGGTTCTGCATACAGTTGTATTCTTCTGATGATGACCTCGATATAGAGGTCGAAACGTCAAGTTTATTTTATTTGTAATTAATAAAATAATCTGTCTAACACGTGTGTTTTTGAGTCCCTAAATCTACAAATATAAATACAGATCTTTGTTATATTCCCATGCTTTCTCAACTATTTGTCGTAAAGTGAAGATCTGATCCTGACAGCCTCTATTTGGCCTGAATCCAGCTTGTTCTTCCACAATTCTTCTCAACTGTTTCTCAAGTATACTTGCATAGATCTTGCCAGGAACACTCAATAGGGAAATATCTCTGTAATTCTCACATTCAGTTTTATTTCCTTTTTTATATATGGGTACTATTAGAAATTCTACTCCAATCATTGGGAATTCGTCCCTCTGTCCAGGCTTTCTGAACTATGCAGTGCACCCACTGTAAGACTTTTATACCACCATACTTCAGCATTTCTGGTCGAATATCATCTACTCCTGCTGCCTTCTTCTACTTCAAGTATGGATATGTATTCCTGACTGTATGCCTGGTCAGTGTTTTTTACCACTGTGCTGTCATCACTGCTTGTTTCATTTAACAATTTTTCGAAGTAATTACTCCATACTTCAAGGATTTCTCCCACCTTTATCATCTCAAACTCCTTTTACAGCACTCTTTCCTCCATTTAAGCTTCTTCAACAACCTCCAGAATATCTTACCACCTTCTTGCCAAAGTCCTCCCATGACTTTTGTTTAGCTAGTTTTACACAGTATTTCGCTTTCTTACATTTGTCTCTGTATTCGCTAAGAGCAAAAGCAGACTTATTTGCCAGGAAATTTTGATATGCTTTCTTCTTTTCCTTCACTGCCTCTTTAACTTCCTGTGTCCACCATGGAGTTCTGATTTTTCTATCCTTGCAGACAACCTCACCACATGCCTCTCTGGCTGAATAAATCATGGTTTTCTCCAAGGTTTGATTCCTGTTCTCAAACTCTTTCATTTTTTCTTCAATAATATTTGTGTATTTATTCTACAGTTCACATCTGAGAGGTGCTCAACTTTTATTCGCTTTAAAACTTTCTTACATGTTATTCTTTCAATATGAAATTCAGTTTTATCCTACTCAAGACTAAATAGTGATCACTTCCAATTTCAAATCCTCTGTACACTGGTGTCCTGCACCAGGGAGAAAACATCACTATCAACAATAACATAGTCAATGAGACTTTTCTTATTCCTTGCTTCTTCTCTCAATGTGAATTTGTGCACATTTTTATGTTGGAACATGGTGTTAGTAATAACCAGTCCATGTCCTGAGCAGAAATCCAACAGGTATTTGCCATTATTATTAGCTTTGCTCTTTTCTTCAAATTTTCCCAAAATATTTTTGTATGTCTGACAATCATTTCCTACTCTATTTAGATCCCCAACAAGGACCAACTTTTCCTTTTTCATTGTGTCAGTTGCTTTTTCTAAAGCACGAAAAAATTCCTCCACTTCTATATTAGTAGAACCATCTGTGGGATCATATGCACAAATAAGTCTCATTGTCCAATTCCCCATTCTGATATTAGCCCACATCACTCTACTTGAGACTGCCTGCCATTCAAGAAGATTAGCCTTGTATTTTGTGTTGAATACTATAGCTACTTCGTCTTTTCCTGAATATAACATTTTGTATTTATTGCTCAGAAAGATTTCACCAGTTTTTCGTCTTTTTAGTTTCAGTCACCCCGATTATGTCGATCTGGTACTTATCTAATTCCTCAGCTAGTTCCATTTCTTTGCCATTCAGCTTCTTATGTTGATAGCACTGATCTTTAACTCTGGTGATGTTGAGTTGTGCTTTCAGATTTGTTCCAGTAGCTGACTTTTTGCTGTTCGCCCTGGTTTCCTGGCGAAAACAATGGGGGCTTGTTTAACTGGGCGAAGCCTCAGCCGGCATGAAAATTTGTCATGTTGTACTATCATTTTGTATATTGGTTTAAGCCAATAAGAATACAATTTAGTCGGCTCAATCCCAAATTGCCAGCCCATCCTCGTTCGTTCAGTATCCAGGTAGATATCCAATAGGGTGCACCACGAGAAAGTGAGGATTGGACATTAGGTCAGAAGCCCTAGTCGGTTCTCTGCATTCCTTTAAAGGCTATGTGGAGGTCTCCTCTCACTTATACAGCTTTGACCCTTAAGCATATTTCTTGCTCTTCTTATCCTAATGAAAAACATTACATCCTTCCATTTCTACTCATATCAAGAAATCATTCATCCTCATTCCAAACTTGTTTCACATATTCCCAAATATCTTTGGGTGGATATCTCAATACAACAATTTCATCTCCATTATTACTGATACTCCTGATATTCATAAATAAGCATAGCAGTTTATTCTTGGTCTATAACCAGTCCTTGCTATGAACCAGCTTCTCTCTTTATACAGGTCTTTCACCTTTTTTCTTTTGAGGAAAGCCTGGTCCTTTTCCCTTTTAATCATTCTGTTTTACTGATTGTTTGAATTTTAACCATATGATTCTAGTTCCAGGTAACATTATTCCGGTTTGAACAGAGGGGGCTGGAGTTTGGTTGAAAAGATCAGTGGGAAATTTGGTGGAAGTCTCTGTGGTCCAGAACTGATCTCTACTTGTTTCATGCAGTGAAATTTAAGTAGAATTGGATTATTATGGCAAGTTGATGTCAAGATGTTTGATCTGATTTACCCTATTTATAAGGAAAAATGAGAGAAATTTGATAAAAATTGGTACTAATACCTTTGTTTGTGTATGTGTAAGCCTGGAGATTAGGTCTGCTAAGATATATTTTTAACTGTGCATATCCCACTTTTCTACGAATGGAGTGTGTAATGTGGAGTTTTCGATACAGTTAAATCTCCAGCTTCTGTGATGTGCTGCACACTGTATAAATATGCCTGCAATTCCTGTAAGAATTTTCATCTAACTGTTCCATTGGATGGATGGAGCATAAACATTTATAAACCTCATTACACATCCACAGTATTTCCAGTTTGTCAAGATTCTCTCTTCTGCATCCCTTTCCTTCCAAAGCTCCAATAAGAAAGAAGTATGTTTCTTGGAAAAACAAAAACCTGATAATATCGTGTAGCATATTTCCATATAGCTTCTTGTTTAACTTGCATATGGAATCCTTGTACATTTAATGAAGCAATGCAGAAAGATGGTATGATTAGTGAGGTGTCACTGGTTAGTCCTAGATTTTGGATGAACATGAGTTCTTCAATCCGTGAAGGAGCAATTGTGTAATCTGCTCTTCTAAATTGCTTTCCAGTTGCCTTCAATTATTTCAATTTCATGCCCGTTGTTCTTGATTTAGAAGCTATTTTCTTTTCATGTAGATGATAATCATTCTGAGAAAACTTGGTATCAGCAAACTTTATCATTTTTCCTTTAATTGTATCTCTCACTTTTCCTTTATTAGCATGATATGGTTCTTCATAGTCCATAAACTTTGAGCTTGAGGAGTTTACATTTGACTATCCAAAATCTTCTCCATCTTTACATTTTTTTTTCATCATTTCTTTTAATTTTTGTTTTGTTTGTCTGCAGTGTTTGTTATTTATATCTTTTCTTTTTGATGATCTTATTTGCATATTAAGTTCTTTCAGAGATTTTCTGTTCCTTGTATCACAGTTTCATTTGTTTGTATCTGTTCAGTTGTTATATTAGATTCATTATTGTTAATTTCAACTAATGTTGTTCCATCTACGAGGGAAGGCTGGAAAGTTCTGATAAGCACCTAGAACAAAAAAATTAATTTTATGCCTTCTTATGTATCCTAAAAGAAAAAGAACAAATTATTACAATATGATGAAACATGGGGGTTAAAGGGTTTTAAGATATGTTCTTTCTTGTGGTTATATCTGTTGCTTTAATATCATTTTTCTTTTAGGGCTGCTGCCACTTTTGGAATTTTTGAGCTAATTTCTGGCTGTTTTATCTTGCACTTTTTTTTTTGTGATTTTACCAAGCATAGTTTGTTTGAAAGCACTGTCTTTATTAGACAGTAGTACTTTCAGAATTAGACAGAATTGGACTCTCCAATACATACACACACCTGACAGGATGTGCGCTTTGCATTGTGTGGATACCAAGGCAATTAATGTGAAGTCATTAGCCTCTATATATATACAAGTATCCTAGTCATGAAGATTCTTCATGTGTAATCTTTGCTTACACTTGGATAAAGGATTAAACAAGAATATAATTTCTTTGAATCTTTAATTTAATTCATATTCCATAATCCCAATATAATCAATGTTATTTAAAATCTCTGTTTATGTTTCCCTTAGGCATGCCAGAGAGAAATGAAGAAACTTAAGGAAAAAGAAATGAAGCTGACAACAGAGCTGTCTTTGACAAAAAGGGAAATGACATACTTACACAAACAGTTATCAGAAGCAAATGCAGGAGAACGATATACTACAATATAATTCTCTTGTTACGAATGGAGCAGAAAGAGAGGGGAAGGGAAATCTTCACTGCTTTTATCTGGAGGATTTTGTTTATTGCTCTAAAACTTATTTATTTTGTAAATGATATCTAAAATATAGATTGTGTGCTGTAAATTGGATTGAAATGTTTGTTTATTACAATATGATGTGTTATTCAGAAGTGTGAATGGTGCTTTCCTCCCTCCCTTTCCCTCTTGCTGCTTATTTATAGTCAAAGTAACATAACCAAATAGACTCGATATCATTTTGAAGAGCTGATGCTGGCTCAAATGTAAGAATATATGAGAAACTGGGAAATTCATTCTTGAATGGATCTCGTGCCAGTTGATTATCCAACAAATTTCAGAAAAACAATTTTATATTTTAAATTCAGTAAGAGTTAATTTTACTTGGATATCTTATATGAGGCATATTTTAATAATCGGGTATCTACAATATTGGAGGCCCTTTAAAAGTGCTGTTTACTTTTTTTTTTTTTTTTTTGCCAACAAATCTCTTGACAATGGTATTGAGTCAGAAAATGTAATTTATTAAATGTTATTTGTACAAAATAGTAAAATATTTTTCGAAATCAAGAATATCCAGTATCTGTGGCTCAGAATTTCAGTGGTGTTCCTTGTCAGTTAAGTACTTTTGATAGTAGTGAAATGTTTTATAAATAGAAAAATATAAATATTTTGTCATATATTATCTATCAGAATTGTATACATCTTCAAAGTTGAATATTGAGCCTGCTATTGGTGCTTACATAATTTTATTATATAATTTAACACCTACAAACAAAACAACAAAAAAAAGTGAAGCATGATTTTGAATTTTTTATGGTGCAAAGGTTTCAGTCATCAAGAAATGTTTTTACTATTAGTTTTGTGTTGTATAAATAAATTTGCATCCATGTTCAAAAATAACTTAAATTTCTAATAATAAACAAAATTATTGATTCCACAAGATTTCAATACAGTTTTTAAATTGCATTTTAAAAGTTTAGGTTTTAATTTAGCACAATCAGATTTCTGAGTATTTGGTTATAGAATAATTTTTAAAGGAATGTAAACAGTTTAATTGTTGCTGATTTTAATTTAAAAATTCCTCCTTCCCCCTTTTTTTTGAGAGAGAAAGAGCATAAGTCTTAAATAAATTTGAGCTGTCCAAGGAATCAGTTCTAAAAGTTGAATAAAATCTAGAATTTTGTTTGACAGATTTATGATGTGAAATTAATGTTTATTAATAATCATTTGCTTATGCTTGTTTGATTTCTATTTCAGCTAGTATTTTTCCTTTATTTAGTAATTATTTGGCTATGCTATTTTGACTTCTTCCCATTGTTTAGGTGTGTGTCTGGGGTAAATATATAGATATATCCACAAATACTGACTGAAGATAGAATTATGGTTTTTTTTTCCTCCCTTCCGGTTCAGGGATACATAAAAGACCTTGAATAATAATTATATCTTCTGTGGTAGGATTTGAGTGTTTCAGATATTTTAAATGGAGATAGTTACCTCTTGAAAGATTTTATAAAACTCTTAGTTGCAGGTAAGAGTTTTGTGGTTATCCATTAAATGTACCAAAATAGTTCACTGTAAAGAAAAGTTGCTTGCATTTCTAGGAAAATAGAGGGTGAACAGAATAGATAGTATGGTTTTAATTGTGCTATTGTCAGATTTAAATATTTTCTTTATTTATATATATAGTGCCATTATTTTGATCTGTGAAATTCAATGACTTCAGTTCATTTCAAACCTTACATCTGTTATTCAGTGTTTTTTTTTAAAATTCCTGTTATCAATTTGTTACGAGTTTATTAATGGTGAGAAAGAACAATTGTACAAAAACTTTGAATCACATTTTCACCCCCCCCCCCTTCCCAACTATTTTGATAATTTGTGGTTATTGTAATTTTTTTAAGTTTGCAATGCATACTTATTAACTTTATTTCATATAATAAACAGAATTTTAAGGTGTTTGAACATGGATTTACAAGTAATTGTAGCAATTTCATCTTTAATCTTTTTGAGATAAAAATGTATATCCATAGTATACCTAGTTTTTCATGTACTGCAATTATAAAATTTTTCAAAATTAATGTATATATTTTGTATAGTATTATCTAAAGTAGGGAAATGTATTTTAATCTATGTGCAACTTGTTAATAGCAAAACTGCTTTTATCTGTAGTAATGAAAAGTTTCATTTTTAAAATTCTACTTTTGTATCCTCTGCATTAAGAAATCTTTGCCAATAAGAATTTAAAAATCTGTTTTACCCCTGTAATAGTAAAACAAAATAATTGACTCGTTTTCAGACAAAAATAACTTATGCTGTATTATTGTTACCTGTGATTTTTTTAATGCTTATTGTATCGTGATGTATGTCAGTAATAGGTGGATAGTTTTCATATCAAAAGTTGTCTGTTTACCTTTGTATGTTTATTGGGCAGTTCACTGGAAAAATTGTTTCATTGAATTTGCTAAACTCTCCTAGCTTGTCTTCCTTGCTGCCTAGCAGTTGTGAAATATAAATGTACAAAGAATACAATAATCAAAGTATTGTTGGTGTACATAGTAAGCCGTTGCAAAATATATTCAGATGTAGATATTTGTACTGTATAATGATGGAGTAGATTTTGTTTTACAGTATTTACCAAAGGTTGTAGAAAATTATATATATATATATTGTGTTATAAAAGTATAGTATGAAATATATTTGTACAACTTTGTCAGGTTGTGTATACTTTTTACTTCCACTTGAATATCTTAATTTCATCTCCTCCCCCCCCCCCAATAGCACTTTCTTGCCATTCTTAAATAAATGGTGCTGCCTAATGTTTCTTTCTCTGTACTTTCAACTTTCATGGACCATTTTCAGTGTTTTTTTTTTTTTTTTGTTTAACTGCATTTATCAGAATTTTTATTTATTTTATTTTTAATTGAGTATGTAGAAGAGCTTGGTATTAATCTTCCTTGATTTTTACTGTTTTCTTTATGATCAGTATTTGTTTCTTAGCAAACATTTCAAAGAAATAATTTTGTTGCTTTGAGTGAAATGAGCTATAAGAGGACTTTTTTGAAAAGATTGCTGCTTTTTATGTTTTCCATAATGGTGTCCTAAAGTGAATGATTATCATAATGGAATTTGTTCATTTATTTCACACTTATCTGGATTCATCTTCTTTATATTTATCATATACTTTCCATATTGCCACGCACACTTATAAATTATGGAAAACTCATACTACCTATGTTTCTTGTTCTTGACAACAGAAAATTTAATTATGTCTGCATAATTGTGTTACATCATCTGAAATTTATGTTTGTTGGAATGGCATGTGTATGCATTGCAAAGTCTCTATTTAATTGTTGTGAATGATGCAATCCCTTTTCTTGCACTTTTAAATTTTTTTCTTTCAAAATGTATTATTCTATCATGTTGTTGTTTGAGATTATAACTTTTTTTTTTTTAACTGCCCTCTAGATTTTGCTATATGCATTTTGTCAGGCTTTAAAACATTTCAATATTGCATTTATTCCACCCACTTAGAATAGGCTAGACAATCAAATGTTAAAAATAATTTAAATCAAGATATTTTCAGGTATAGAAGTGTAAAATGTGATATTAGCTGTAACTAAATTGCCATAATTTATCCATCCAGATCTGGGAATCTACCCTTCTTTCCCTTAGGCAAGAAGGGTAGATTCTGTCAAAGTCAAAAAGAAAGCTGAGCTCATGCTTCTTTTAACATGGCCTGAAATATATCTATTGTAAATATACATTCCCTGTTATGTCTACAAATTTCTTTTAATTTTGCATAAAATAATTTTTCAATGTTACATATTTAAAGTGTGAAAAAGCTGTTGAACATTTTTTTTTTTTAATCTTCAATTTTATCTTTAAACTTTTCTTCTACTCTTAATTCATTGATCAGTAATTATAATCCAAATAGAGGAACTCCTAATAATCAGTTGAAAACAATTTCTTCAAAAGTTAATTTTTTTCTCTATCCCTTTTTTTTATATCCTAAACATAAAGCTTCAATATCCTTAAGAGTGTTAAAAGCAGTTAAAGATGCAATCAATAGTGTTTAGAATGGTGTTATCCACTCTTAATCTGATTGGTAGTTGCATTAAAATTTTGCTTTTATTTATATTTATGGTTGTCTCACTTTAGTCTGCTGGTTTCAGATTTATTCTTTTAGAATTTATTGTTCCATTAAGGATCTAAATTTGTGGATATTTATGTAAGTTTACTTTAATCAGTCAGAATCATTGATGTGAAATAGCATGTAAAATACCCCATTCTCATTTTCCCTTGTAACATGATAGGACAGTTAATCCCATCATATTATGGCTGTGAATTGTGGGTATTCTTTGTCACATGAGATATTATTATACTGTTTTTCTAGTAATCTCACTTATTTAATAATTGAGCTACAAACTTTATTGTATTCCACATTCTTTTAATCATTGATATTGCTTTCGAAATAACATCCCTTTCCCTAGTTATTTCATTTAATTTCTAGCCATTTCTAGAGATTCATATATTGAGTGCTATTTGTTTGGGATAAAAAAAAAAGTTGTAAACTGATGGAGTAATTGACTGTTATGAGAATTCAAAACTGTATTCAGATTATTTTGCTCTGGCTTTGCTGGATGATTTCATGTTATACAAGTTTTTGGAAGTTGATTATCAAATACCAAAATAGGGTTATGTAGCTATAAAGATATAATTTGCCAAAGGAAATGTTTATGCTAGAAACAGAATACGAAACCTTTGAAATTGGTAACATTTTAATTTTAAGCTATTCATGTGAATTAAGGTAAGCTAAAAAAAAAATTGAACTCTGTTCAACTTTTTATATAAATGAAATATTCATTCATTGAAATCGAAATGTTAACTGAACTGCAGTACAAACTTTCTAACTTTATAAATGAAGGAATGATTTTTGCCAGTTCAAAACTCTTTGCATACATGTACAGTGATCCTAGTGATGTAAACAATGCTCAATTGTGTATAATGATTTAAAATAAATGTGAAGTAGTTTATAGGTTTTGTGTTAGTCTCTTGAAGTTACTTTTGCAAAAAAATAAATTTTGGAAAAGCTCTTTATAGGTGTTTTTTTTTTTTTTTTTTTTACATCTAAAGTTGGACAGTAAAGAAGATAAGCATACACTACTAACCACATAACAGCTAGAGACCAAAGTATTCTCCTGTGGGTCAAATGAAATGATATACTAATTTAAGATCATGTAAAATATGGATTTCGTCTGAAATATTTTTTTTTTGTTTTTTCCCTGCCCCTAGTAACCTTTTAAAGAGAAAATATCAATTTCCTGATATATACCCTCAAGAAGTGTTAAGGCTACCGTGAAGTACTACATGATTAAGTTTACATTGTTATTAATCTCCTATCCACAATTTTCTTTCAAATTAGTTTATTAATTGTCAGCATTCCAATATTGTCATATCTAACATTTTGTGCTTCTAACGCACTTCTGACTGAATCAATCCATCTAGACCTTGGTTTTTCCTCAGATATGACAGTCCAAACATCACACCGGTTTTGCTAACCTTTCCTCTCTCTCTTATTCTAAGTGAGTATACCATACCACCTTAGATTAGCTCTGCTTGCACACTCTTGAATACTCATAATGTCAAGTTCCTTTCTAATATGATTTTGAAATTGATGCCCCTAATTTTTCTCAGAACTCTTATATCTGTGGTCTTGAGTCTTTGATCAAGAGAAAACATTTTTCTTCTTAAATCATCAGCAGTACTATTTTGTATTGTGTTAGCAGATATAACAGTCCAACTTAATATTTTATATGTTTCCTACAAACTTTGCTTATGTTTCAATCTTATCAGCATTCCTAACCTTATTAACCTAGCTATAACTTATACATCCTCTGGATCTTCTTCCTGCAATTTTTATCTCAAAAGCTTTTTTTTTTGCTAATTTTTCATATTTCAGTGTGAATGTATTCTTAAATTAGCTGCAATGACACATTCCTGATTATTATCATCATCATCAGACCATGGAGTCAACTCCCTGTGGGAGATTTCACTGTCAAGAATTTGCCACACTCTGTAATGCATTTCCAATTACATGCAAAAAAAAAAAAACATTCCTTATGCTTCTGGATACCCTCTCCTTATACAGCTTCCAGGGAAAGGCCTCTTTTTCTCCTCCCTGCTCTGAGAAAAAACACCTCCAGGTGAATCTGGTAATTCCCTTACCAATCGTATCACCTTCCTGTCCACTAGACTGCAAATTCCATTTCCTTAATCTTTCTTCATACCCAACATTCAAGAAAAAATACCTTACTCAATTGTCTCTGGACTTTTTCTAATTTACCTTCATCTTTTTGAAAACCAGGTAACTAAAATCTGTATATAGTAATTCATGTGTAACCTGATCAAGGTCTCACACAGTGAAACATGATATCCTTAGTTCTACACACCAATGTCCTCTGTGTCATTGCCATAATTTGTTATGCTGTCTTTGCAATTTTTAGTAGTGTATCCCTTGAGATATTCTCACCAATTGTATACTTTACATCTCATCTTTGCCTTCCAAACTTTACACTTTGCAAAACTGAACTGGTAACCATACTCACTCACTTCCCAACTCTGAATCATCTACAAACAACTACATATCACCATTCCTACCTTTTCCAGTGTCATTAACATACAAGTCAAATAGCAGTGGTCCCAAAACTGACCCTTGTGGCACACTACTATTGACTTTCTTATACTGAGATATCACTTCCCTATACCCAATGCTGAAACCTACCAGCCAGCTAGCAAATCTCTAAGTTTAATTACCTTGTCATGTGGCAATCTTTTAAAGGTCTTTGCAAAGTTTTATATATAATTGCATATGCATCTGTCTTATCATGTGTTTGTCACTTTGTTTTTAGCTATCTACTTACTAATAAGTAAGTAGATAGCTAAAAGCCAGTCTCCTAGCAAACCTGTCATCCTTCAGAGAGAATGCTACTATCAATTGAATTCTGATATTGGCTTTCACTAACCTCTCCAACAACCATGACTCCAGATACATAGATTGGCATGTAATTCAAGGCTTTAATCTTACTTCCTTTATGAAGTGGAGTAATTTGCCCTCTTTCTGCTCCTTTGGAACTTGGTCCATTGTACAAGTATACATCGAGGCATTTAACTCCCTGGAGCATTCCCTCAAAACATATAACACTTAACATTACATTACACCTGCCCTTCAATTGACTCACACCAAAATCACTTAAATGCAGTCCATTCATCCTTCAAACCACATATTTACAAACTGCACCTTTTTTCCCCCTAAACTAGTCCTGTCAACATAGTATTCATGATCTTTGCTCACCATCCTGCTTGTTATTATTATATCTAGGCCAATGTTATCTATCTTTAACCCTCAGCAGTCATCTGACATCCATTCTCACTTTTCCTTGTGTGCAACAAATTATTTATTTCCACTACTGATATGAACTCTTGTTTGTTTACTCTTCGTATCCAACACCTTAATCATGGCACAGTCTACTTTCAGAAAAACAAATCTTGCATAAGAAATCTGGAAGTGATGAACAGAGACTTGAGGTTTAGGGGTCACATTGCTAAAATGTAAGAACATCCCAACAGATTATGGCAATAATGAGGAGGACACCGACATTCAGAGGCCAAGAGGTTCTGGATCCCATGTATAAGGCTTTGATCAGGCTACACATATGGACTACTGTACACAGATTTGGTCACTGAGTTTTTTTGGGGGGGATGAGGGTGCATTGGAGAAGGTTTACTAAGAGTCAGGTCTATGGAATACTCTACACAAGCAGAGGGAATGCAACTTACAGAGCCTTGTGAATAGAAGAAGAGGGGATATGATTGAGACATAAATTGGTGAGGGTTTGTTACCAGATTAATGTGGAGAAGATTGCATGCATTGCATTACAGCTTCCATGGATGCCTTCAAGGCATCCATGGAAGCTGTATAAAGAGGGTGTGAGCAGCAGGTGAGAATTGCATGGAGAGTGGAATGCATTGCCTGAAAGTGTGGTGAGTGCAAAAACTGCGAACAGGTTCAAGGCATGGGTTGATCTTTTGGCATGAGAGAGAATATGGATCTTTCACAACGAGTCCTTCGACTCCAGGTCAGATAAAATAATATTACCAATATTTCATCTTCAGTTACTGAGGCATTCTCAAAGTAAAAGCAATCACAACATGATCATGTAAAAGCATGCAATGTTGAATTGAGAGTAAGGAGTATTGCTGATTTTGTTCTTGTTTTTGGCAGAAGATAATCTTCCAAAGATTTTGTAGTTTCTTGCAATCACTTTATATATATATATATATATATATATATATATATTGTGATTTATACTCGCAAGATTGTAAATCTATAGTATATTAGTCCATGGAGGTTAAGGATGTTTTCTTTCCTGGTCTAGAAACCCTGCTCTAAAGACCAAACATGGGATTTTTATAAGACACAGATGGGATTTGAACCTGCAGCCTGATAGTTGGGATATACTAATTACTTAGTAATTAAGAGTATTTGGTAAACATATGCTGATTCCTAGATTAGTTTTTATTTTTGATGTGTTTTTTAAGATTGCATTCTGCTAGCTTTCCTACTGATTCTTAAACAGGCAAATTTCGTGTTATTTTCTTCTGTGTGTAGATGTGTAAACAAAGTTTACAGTGACAGTGGATTTTCACATTCCTGGATTTCATCTTTTGGATAAAAAGTTGTGATCTCTCATAACTTTTTCTACAAAATTCAGCTTTGAAATAATGTTGGATTTAATATCCACTTTGCCTATGTAATTTTACCTCACCAAAATGAAGCCCTTTGGCTCTTTATTTAATAATTTATTTTTCTATGCCTCGTATTTTGCAAACTTAAGATCCAAACATCAGATTACCCTTTTCTAAAAGCAAACTGCTCTTCTCTTAGACCTTTCATAAATCTTTGCACAGTGACACAATAATGTTATTCCTCTATAATTACTACACTCTCTTCTTGAGCCTCCTTTATATATTGGAACAATAATTTCCTTGGTGCCTAATCATCAAGTATCACGTTTCTCCAGATCAATCTAAAGATGTCACATTACCATCTTAACTCTATGTCATCAGAAGCTCTGATCAGTTCAACAGGCAAACGATTTATCCCAGGGGATTCTCCATCTTCCTTAATGCTTCCTCTGCCAGACTCATTTCCTTATTATCTCTCTTACCAACGTATTCATTTCACTGACTTTCATCTTTATTTAACAGATCTCTAAAATGACATTTCCACATCACCTTAATCTCTCTTCCAGTAGTCACAAGATTTCCGTCTCCATTTATTAAAAAACTTGCTCCTAATTTTTTCTTCTATTCTTCAGACATCCATATAACATTTTTTTGTTCCCATTAACAACTTCCAGCTTTTTATCTTTTCTTCTTTAATGCATGGTGCTTTCTCTGATTATAAAAAAGTATCATCATTTGATCTAGTCTTCATAAACCTCCAAAAAGCTTTATTTTTTTTTTAAATTTGACTGCTTCTTTAACCCTCTCATTCTAACAGTGTTTTTATTCCCCCCCCCCCTTCTGCTTCCACACACCTTCTGCTATTCCTACCATTACATTTCAAATTTTTTTCCCCATTCCTCGTCTACATTATCTGTAGTTAACTCATGGGTCATAAGATAATTTCTGGTGCAAAAATCTAATAACCTTTGTTTTTGTATTCGTTACAAACACAAAATATATTCTACTCACCAAAATAAACCCCTTTGACACATCTCCTCTGTTAGACTCTTATCTGGCTTCAGCCTTCCTCCATTGATTGAAAAATATATTCTATATTAATCCCAAATCAGCTTCTCACCAACTTTTTAATCACATCTCCTCTTTCAATGGTATTCCCTCAAACCCAACATTCCAAAAATACTGACACTACTTAATCACTTAATGTTTTCTTAAAACTCCATCTTTTCAAGAGCCTGATGACCAAATCTGAGTAAAGCAGTACGTACTAATTTCATGAAAAGGTGCTGTAGGCTGGAACTGTAACTCTTATTTCTATGTTTTAATGTCTTCTCATTATTGCCATTATCCATTCGGTTGTCCTCATCGTTTTTGTAATGCGACTTCAAAATTTCAAATCCTGATCTAACACCACTCCCAGGTTTATTATTACTTTGCCTTCTTCACTTAATTTCTTCCCTCCCAAACTGCATAAAGTATCCCTTGATGTTTATCAAATTTCAAAACTTGACATGACCACAATGAATTGTTTTTAATCTTGCCATGCACAAACAGTTGAATTCACTCATGTATAGCCACAACCTCTGTTTCACTTCTCATAACTTTATTGTATATAGTGTTGTGAGTGGAAGTTAAAAATTACATAATCTGGAAACCTTCCTCTAGAACTAAATATACTTTTTCTATAATAAATTTAGTTTAATCCTTTATCCAAGTGTAAGCAAACAAAGTTTGTGCCTGAAGTATTTTCAGGACTGAGGCAACTCGTGGTAAAGGTGGACCAAGCTCTCATCTCTTTGTCTCAGTATCTCCCATAATGCAAAGCACATCTCCTTGTGGACATGTATAATGCAATGCATTAAGGGAAGGGCCACTACCGAGACCGGTTTCGATCTTTATTGAGGTCTCGTCAGTGGAAGCCAGACCCAGAAGTGGTGACACTAAGGAGGAAGCAATGAAGAAGTCATATTTACCCATACAAGTTGCCAAAAGGTGTCTCACCTTAATATTAAATTACTCTGTATTTAAAGAAAAATGCTGGAAGTTTCCCCCCCCCACTTGGTTAGACTAATAATAATAACAAAAAAAGCTTCCAGCATGATACTTTTTCAAACCATTTCAGGCTTTAAATAAATAGGGTGTTGGTGTCACATTGAATGATGAAATACCACCATAAAAAAAACATTCACAACAACTATCTATGCTGCACTGGGATTCAAACCCACAGCCTGTTTGCTAGACAGCAAAGACACTTAGCAACTCAGGGCAGCATATTGCACAAGTTCTTTAGCTAGTCTAAGATTGAGAGTCTTGGATTTTACCATTCATTCCATATTTTTGTGAATTGTGATATTTGCAAAGTTTGAATGAGGATGGAATGGTGGAGGAGTAGTAGTAAGTAGGTCCTGCACTGTTGTGAGGCAGATAACCCTTGACCTCATTGGATACTCCAGTTCATCACATAGGCAGATAACCCTTGACCTCATCACATAGATATGGAATGAACTGGATGTCCGATGAAGTCAAGGGTTATCTGCCTCGCAACAGTGCAGGACCTCATTACATGCCTACAAGAAGAATAATCCACAATTCCCATTGATCGCTATCGTATGCTTGTGGAAAGTATGTCCCGTAGCAAAAGGAGGGTCTACATCTTATTAAGGTAGAGGAATTTGAGGAATAGCCATTACCATGGCTATTCCTCAAACGTGCATTTTCCATAATTAAAACTGCCCATATGAGCACACTCATCTTATTCACTAAACAAATTTGCTTAATGTATTAGTATAAATGAGCCTCCATAGCTCAGTCAGTATAGATGAAACCCTTTGGTTGGAAAGACTTGTGTTTGATTCCTGTCAGTGACGTGAGGAACATTTATATGGGGGGGGGGGTTCACCCAGAAACTCGGATTTTTGTTCCCATGAACACATGGATTACAGTCATGAATATGTCCCAACCAGTCCCGAGCCCTGGATAAAATTGGGGAGGGGGGAGCAATGGTGAACTATCTTGTAAAAAAAAATCTCACCAAGAACCACTAGTTGTGACTCTTATCACAACTTATCTTGTTTTCTCTACCCACACCTGACCTCCATGCATCCCAGGTCATCCTTTTTTCACACTAACTGCCCTCACTACTGTTTGCAGAGTACCTTTTCTTGTGATATATTTCCCTGCCTCTCTTGCATATTCTTGGTTTTGTCTTCAATGCTCTCACTACTTTTCCCTCCCTGTTCATCCATATCACTCCTTCAGTCTTTCACTTTCTCACATCTCTCACTTAACTTTAAACCCAACTGTCTTTCCAGATGGCTTACAGCAAATTCAAGTGCCGTCACTCATTCTAACAAAAGTCCATACATCCCTCAAATTAATCGCACTCATTCACAAACCACACTCTTCTTCCTTAGGCTTTGTCAACATACCATTCATCACTTTTGTTTGCTATCAGAACTCATAACCAGGGTTGCATACTAACTACTTATTTTCTATCAATATCTCCTTTCTGTCCATCCAAATCATCTTATTCTTACAACCATCACTTAGTCACCTGAATATTTACTTCTCATATTGAATTCTATACATCCTCTCATTCACCTCACCTTTACTAATGGACTTCCCTAATACTGGCACTCTTGAATTATTCATTATCTCGTTGATCTTTTACTTGATTTGCACATTTCCATAACACAAAGGTGCAGTCAGATAATCTCATGCTAATACATTTCATCTCATGTGACCAATTAATATCCCATTAAATGCTTACTGTCATTCTCACACTCTTAACACACACACACACTTTCCTGCTTTCATTAACACGCTTGCTGCCAACTATGAGTATACTCGTAGTTGGTATATGAGCCTCACAAGCCAACTACGAATATACTCTTATGTCGACTCATATACTTGTAGTTGGTATATGAGCCTCACAAGCCAACTACGAATATACTCATGTCGACTCATATACTTGTAGTTGGTATATGAGATTCACAAGCCATCTACGAATATACTCATGTCGACTCATACTGACCTTGAAGAAGTGAAATTGTTTGGCGTGCTGTACCAAACTATGCCAAAGGAGCGTGGCAGCAAACTATGAGCCTCACAAGCCAACTATGAATATACTCGTATAGCGACTCATACTGACCTTGAAGAAGTGAAAGTGCTTGGTGTGCGGTAACAAACTATGTGCGAGGAGCGTGGCAGTGAACATGTTAAGAGTCTCTGTACTCAGTCAGTATTGCAATACCTTTCAGTTGGAAAGACCTGGGTTCGAATCCAGTCTGGTATGCAAAGAACTTTTATGTGTGTCAGCTGCTCTCATAGAAGTGAAAGGGTTTTTTCTCCTAGAAACTTCAGATTTTTATCTACAAACAGACAAACTGGCTAGAGGAACAATGCAATTTATAAACATAGGACACTGACCTCATAGCCAATCCACTTTCATCTATCACCATTTATTCATCTCATGTTCACTACTCATTTCTCCAAAGTAGCATGAAGTAGAGGATGGCTTTGTAGGATGAAGCACAGCGGAGATTTTTGTATTCCTTGGGCTGATACGGTAGTAATGAAGGCTTACAGACAACCTTGAAAAATGGCTGACTAAAAGGGCTCTGGCAAAGATGTTAGGACTGCAACGACATCTGCTGTTTCATCATTGGCAGAAGAATTCATATATCAATGGCAATGTGAAACAACTGGCAGACAGAAGAATCTGAATACAGATCAACAGCTGGCTACTGTAGACGGGGAAGAAATCAGGTCTCACCACATTACTATTCTATAGTCGACCAAGGAGAAACAGAAATATCTTACAAGCTATGCTTTAGAAGTTGGAACCTCTGCAACGTCCCCAGCTGTAAATAGTTATGGGGAAGAAGACACTGAAACTATGAATAAAACGATCGCTGCAAATGCACTCCATGATGATGTCAACTTAAATCTGAAAGGAAGATCAACATCTGATATTCCTCGTTTGAAAACAGACAGTCTTGAAAGTTGGAACTTGGAATGTGAGAACATTATATAAACTAGGAAATTTTGACAACCTTATACAGGAAATGAAAAGACTTAAAGTTGATGTGATGGGAATTAGTGAAACAAGATGGCCAAACATGAGAAAACTAGAAAAGGATGGCTTTACATTTGTATATTCTGGTGGAGAGAAGCATGAATATGGAGTGGGTTTCATGATTAAAAAAGGCATCTTTAAATCTATAATGGGGCTGTGGCCCATAAATGAAAGAATGATACTTATTAAATTAGCCGCAAAGCCTTTTAACATCATAATTATCCAGGTTTATGCCCCTACGATGACTCACAATAATGAAGAAATAGATTTTTAAAATAACTTACAAAAATCTATAGAATATGTAAAATCAAATGAGATAGTGATGGGTGACTTTAATGCAAAGGTTTAGTTTAATCCTTTATTCAAGTGTAAGCAAACAAAGTTTGCACCCGAAATATCTTCAAGACTAAGGCAACTCGTGGTAAAGGTGGACCAAGCTCTCATCACTCCTCAGTATCTCCCATAATGCAAAGCACATCTCCTTGCAGACATGTATAATGCTATGCATTAAGGGAAGGGCCACTACCCAGACCGGTTTCGACCTTCATTGAGTTTTCGTCAGTGGGAGCCAGACCCAGAAGTGGTGATACTAAGGCAGAAGCAATGGAGAGTCATAATTACCTATATGAGTTGCCAAAAGGTGTACCACCTTATTATTAAATCACTCGGATTTAGAGAAAGATGTTGGAAGTTTTTCCCCCCCTTGGTTAGACTATAATAAATTTAGTTTAATCCTTTATCCAAGTGCAAACAAAGTTTGCACCTGAAGTATCTTCCAACATATTTTCTCAGAGGTGCCCCGGATGTAGGGGATGGTGATAGATTTAGTGTAATCTTTATTGTGAGGAGGGGGGGGATAGGCATCAACAGATATGTATAATGCATAGCATTATACATGTCTGCTGATGTGAAGTCATTAGCCTCTATATACCATAGCCCAGTTTTGAAGTTATATTGTTTATTTTCTTAGAGGTGCACCAGATGTAAGGCATGGTGATAGATTTAGTGTAATCTTTATTGTGAAGGGGGGAGGGATTGTAGCCATTGGCTAAGAAAGTGTTGAGGATGTGGTTTAGTTCAGTGGTTAGGGCATTGTCACCTGAGCAGATTAATTTTGCCCTGTTATATAGTGTTTTTATAATCCCATAATTGTTGTGAGGGGGTGGGAGGGGAGGATTGTTGGTGAATGTATGGGTGGGTTTTCTATAAACAGAGAAAACCAAAGATCCATGAGGCTGGCGAGTGATTAGAGTGTCTAGGAAGGGGAGGGTGTTGTTGGTGAATGTATGGGTGGATTTTCTATAAACAGAGAAACCCAAAGATCCATGAGGCTGGCAAGTGATTAGAGTGTCTAGGAAGGGGAGGGTGTTGTTTTTCTCTTTAGCCAAGGTGAACTGGACCCTGGGGTGTTGGTTGTTTAAGTGTGTTAGGAAGGAGTGGAGTGTGTGTGAGTCATGTGGCCAAATAGCAAACACATCATCCACGTACCGAAGCCAAATAGTGGGTTTTTATGGGGCAGAGTTTAAGGCTTTCTGTTATATTCACCAACAATCTCACCCCCTCACAACAATATGGGGTTATAAAAACACTATATAACAGGGCAAAATTAATCTGCTCAAATGACGATGCCTTAGCCAATGGCTGCAACCCCCCAAAAATACTAAAACCAGTAACCCGCCCCCTTTCACAATAACGATTACACTAAATCTATCACCATCCACTACATCCGGGGCACCTCTGAGAAAATAACCAATATCCTCAAAAAATATGACCTAACTTCCTGTTATAGACCAGGGGTTCTCAACCTTTTCCAGTGATGTACCACTATATTTAATTCAAGATATTAGACGTACCAGTAAAGTAGTGGCTCACATACCACCAGTGGTACGTGTACCATAGGTTGAGAATCCCTGTTATAGACCATATAAAAAGTTGGCATCCCTTATCTGCTCTATCAAAGACCAACCACTTCCCCTAGACCTACCTGGTGTATATCAGGTCCCTTGCAGCTGTAAATTGTCCTACTTTGGCGAAACAGGCAGGACAGCGAATATCAGGATTTCAGAACGCAAAGACTACATCCGATTTCGCTAGTACAGCCACTCTGGGCTTGAAGACCATGCCATAGAATTCGTTGGAAGAAAACTAAAATAATACACCGCAGCAAGTTCAAGTACGAAAGATTATTCATGAAACCATCAGCAGTTCTAAAAAAACGTTCCAAACCTCAACAAATTTGGGTGCATGAGACTGCCCCAAATTTTGGAGACTTATTATTTGGGACACCCTTCTATCATGAGAACTTCAGCCCAATGGCATAGACAACCCAATTAGCCCACTAGGGGAGCACCATTAGGACTTTAGGAACAATATTAGTTTCTTGCCTTCTTCCTCATTTGCTTTTGTTAGTGCCTGCATGCACAATACCATATTTGTATGTTCCTGAAGATGGCAACGTGACATTGCCGAAATATTGAAGGTATTCATTAAAGTTTCCTTTAATTAATATTCGTTTTATGCATTGTAAATTCCTTAAGTCAATTACCAGTTGAAAAACAAAGATGTTTTAAAGAAAGCAAAAATGAAAAGAACATTAATGTAAATAATTAAAGAACAAAAACTTAAATATTTTGGACACCTAACTAGACAAGGCATTCAGAAATTAATATTAGAAGGGAAACTGAATGAAAAAAGAGGGAGAGGTAGACCCAAGAGAATGTGGTTTGAAGACATAAGGACTGGACTGAATTACCATAAATGTTTTCAGAGCAGCAAAAAAAAAAAAAAAAACTTCTGTGACATGGTTGCCAACCTCCTTTTAGTGGATGACACTTGAAGCAGCAGCTCTCATTTCTAAAATTATTACAATACATTCAGATATAGTACTTCTATCAACCTATAGTTTCTTGTTCCACTAATCCATCTTCTCAGAGCAACGATCAATATATATTTTCTCAACATCTTTCCAGTATATACTTCTAATGAACAACATTAAAAAATCCTCGCTGCTTAATCTGTATGACTTACAAATCATCATGACTAAGCTCATGTGCTGGTGTATTTAATTAACAATTGCGACAATCCAAACAGAGCCACCTCCATTTGAAGCCCTTTGGCTGGAAAGACCTGGGTTTGAGGAACTTTTATCTAGTCTTTTTGGACTAAAGGTGAGTTAGCCGGTCTTATATGCAGGTAGAGGATTTTTTCACCTGGAAACTCAGGTTTTCATTCCTCATAACAGGTAAACTGACCCATGAACGCATTCATGGGCCAGTCATCAAAAAACGTATTTAAAATCCGCCATTGGAGGACTCAACCAATCCTAAGGGCCGGATGAGAGAAAAATGGGAAAATCCTACACAACAACAACAATTCAAATACCACTTCAAACTTATCTTTTTCAGAGGGACACTATAAAACGTTTTTTGTCTTATCTTGCTATGCTCTGACAGCACACCACATTCATTTCATTTGATGCAATACAGTGACTCTCACTATAACAACTCAAAAGATCTCGCCAAGTCTCAGAGGAACAAGGTATCATAATCAAACTATCCATTAGAACGAAATATTCCTGTGGTCCCTACAAGGATTTACTTTCACCTCATGATGCTAATTGTGCACTTGCTGATGAATATTGTGGCTTATGGCAATGAACTGTTCCCAAGTGTTCAGCTGCTTTCCTGAAAAATACATTGAAGCAATATTTAATAATACTCCTGCTATATATTTAACAAAGTATGGTTTTTGTGACAATGTTAATTAATATCAGATCTCTATATAACTTAGTTCTTTTATTTAGTCATGAATGCAACCGAACACAACTTTCTATTTACAAATAAAAAAAGGCAATATGTCTAGCCAGTGTTAACTGAAGAAGTATGTGGAGTCGATTACACTTTCAAGCTGAAATGTTCCTGTAAAAAAATAATAATAAAATAAAAATAAGTGATTAGCATTTGTAGGTTTAATTTAAGAAACACATCATAGTACACTTTTATTTCTAAGATCCCCCCCCCCCTCCCAATTCAGGGGTATAGAAAAGTACTTAATGCACTTTTTTTTTTTTTTTGTTATATGTTATGCTAATATAATTTAAATTTCAGTGATGTGGAGCAGCATGTTAGACTATCCTAGAATATAAAGAGCAATTTTAAATTTGGTTATATTAGCAATTATATTTAATTATGTTAGGAAAGGTGCATTAACTATCAGTGTCCTTAATAAGGTTGTAATCATGCTTTGCAAACATGTTAATAATCAGCAATTCATTTTGCTATATATATATATATATATATATATATATATATACAGGGTGTCCCAAAATTCACGCAAGAAGTAATTTTGATAGAAAACACAGGTTTTTAATTAAAAATTGTAATTTCTTATTGATTCATAAAGTATACAGTATAGGGTTATGCATGGAATAGCATATCGGGTAAATGGCCTCCACGGCTTTGCTGGCACATACGCACTCTTTTGTCGAAATTTTCCACGACTGTTTTGCATAAATGTGGCTGAATTTCGTTGAAACAGCGCTCAATTTCCTCCTTCAAGGAGTGGGTGGTCGTGGGCTTGTTGGCATAAACCTTAGACTTCAAAAAATCCCAAAGAAAAAAGTCCAACGGTGTTGAGTCACATGATCTGGGCTGCCAATTCTGATCACCAAAACGGGAAATTACACGACCAGGAAATGACTCATGCAGTAATTGAATTGTTTCTTGGGCTGTATGGCATGTGGCACCGTCTTGTTGAAACCACATGTCATCCATATCTTGCAATTTAGGCACAAAAAAACTGGATTAGCATGTCGCGATAGCGAGCACCATTAACTGTTATTGCCTTACGAGCCGCATTTTCGAAGAAGAATGGACCGATGATGCCTCCAGCCCAAAATCCACACAAACAGTGACACGTTGTGGATGCATTTGTTTCTCAACAATCACTCGTGGATTTTCTGAACCCCAAATGCGACAATTTTGTCGATTAACGAAGCCATCAAGATGAAAATGAGCCTCATCGCTGAAGATGATTTTGTTCAAAAAATAAGCATCCATTTGTTGTTGTTCCATAATCTATTCAATGAACTCTCTTCGCTATGTGTGGTCATTTTTAATAACCCTGAACCGTCAGTTGTCACACTGTCTTTTTTTTCTCGTTGGCAACACTTTACCGCACAAATGGCGCTAAATTTAAATCTTGCGTGAATTTTGGGACACCCTGTGTGTGTGTGTGTGTGTGTGTGTGTGTGTGTGTGTGTGTGTGTATATATATCGAGATTTCACATGAATAAAAGAGACATACCAGCAATTCATTTTGCTATTTATATATATATAAAGATTTCACATGAATAAAAGAGACATTTTATTGAACAGCAACAATAATAGATCAGGATTCAAATTCTATCTGTGTATATCTAATATATATGAAGGGGCAATTTCAAAAATAACGGAATTATTTTTTTAAAAAAAATTTATTCAAGTTTATAATACCATATTCTAGTAGTCTCCTTCAAAGAATTGTCCATGTGTGTCAATGCACTTGTCTCAATGTTTTTTCACTGCTGGGAACTGTTCAACTGGAATACTGTTTATGGTCTCCAGCAACTTTACTTTCACTTCATCCACATCAATGAAACCACTGTCTTTTCATGGTTTTTTTTATCCGTGGGAATAAAGAAAAGTCACATGGAGAGAGATTGGGCTAGTAGCGAAGGTGGGGAACAAATGCCATGTTTTTTTTTTTTCATCAAGAACTGTTGGATGACAAGGCACGTGAGCTGAGGCATTGTCATGGTGTGGCAACCAATCGCCACACCTCCACATTTCTGGCTGTTTTTGTTGCATACTATCATGCAGTCTTCTCAAATGATTGAGATATAAATGTTTGCTCACTATCTGTCCAGGAGGAACAAATTCTTTGTGTACAACTCCATTCACATCAGAAAAACAAATCAACATTTTCTGACGTTTGATCAAACCTGACATGCCTTCTTCAGTCTCTGTGAATTTGCATGCTTCCCTTGGCTTGATTCTTGTTTTGTTTCTGGTTCATAACCATAGCACCAAGACTCATCTCTGTCACAACTTTTGAAAGAAAGTTCTGGTCATTAAGAACTTGTTCCCTCAAACCACAACAAAAATTCACGATTTTTTTTTTATCCTCAGTGAGCAAACAAGGCACAAATTTAGCAGACACATGTTTCACTTCCAAATCTGTTAAAATTCACTGGCACAAACTCCATGCCAAATGCATCTGTTCAGAAACTTGCTCAATAATCTTCATTCATTGCCTGGTAAACCTTTTTTGGTGTTTTCATCATTTCTACTTGTCGAAGGTCAGCCATATCTTGGGTGGTCATCAAGTAACATGCCCCCATTTCTGAAACAGGAAACTACTGGTATACCTGCATTTTACCTAAAGTGCCGCCCTCGAAGGCTTGCCAAAGTATAACAGTAGTTTCAGCTGCAGTTTTACTGAAAAGAAAACAAAATTTCAAGCACACTCTCTTTTCCTTGTGGTCAGCCATCACAAAATCGCCAAGCTCTTGTAAACACTAACAAAAAGCAGCCAGAACAATGAGTTCACACAGGATGATGCCACTTGCCAGACTGGGTGGGAAAACTGCACACTCACGGTACCTAACGGCATCATTCGTAACTAGAAAATGCACACATGCCAAGTTCAGATTCAGTTATTTTTGGGTACCCCCATTGTATTATCATACTGTAATTAATAGTAATTTTTTGATAAAATCATTTATTCTGACCTAATCTTGCTAAAGAGAGGTTTATTTATTTTAAGTACCCTTTTAAAAATATAAATATAGTATGCATTTATAAATAAATTTATATATTTGGGAGAAAGATATAATTTTATGCAAAGAAAAACCATTGGAATAACTTTAATTTCAGTTAAAGATTTATCTTTTTTCCTTATAGTAATTAAAAAGAAATCTATTAATTCCTTTTATACCCAAAGGGCATGAGTAGAAGAAGTGTTTTTTTATCCTTAAAAAAAAAACAGTCTTTTTTTGAGTTGCAGTATTAAAAATCCGAGTTTCTGGGTTGGTAACTAAAAAAAAGGTTCTCCAGTCAGAAACTACAATCAAACTTACATAGTCATTCTTCTGCATAACTTATTTTAACAGAATAACAACACCAAACACATTTATTAACTGGCTTATATTTCTTCAAATTTCAAACCAGCATCTTCAAAGCACAAAGCAGCATGTTATAATTCAAATGAATGAGTGAAACAATTCAAATTGTAATGGACAAAAGATCTAAAGTCCTAATTTGGTGTTCTCTAATGTTGTAAAAAAAAAAAGAAATATTACAGCTATTGTAGGAGTCGATCATAAGATAACAGTCCACCAAATTTTTGGCAAACCAATGCAATCATACTTGTTTACATTAGGAGAATTCCTCGTAGCCAAGGCTGGCTCTAAAAATAATCTTTCTGATCTGTAACGACTTCTAAATAGTATATTGGTTTTCTACCATCTAATCCTGTGCATAGGAGTGTCCAAAGCATGGTCTGCCAGTCCTGATTGGCCATAATGATAGCAGCAAATGTATTTTTTGTTTTCCAAGGCAAATATTAACAGATCTTCCTTTCTGCCCATTGTAGACCAAGCCAAAGTCACAAGGAACTTCATACACTCCAGGATTTGCTAGAGGATGAATTTTATCTTTAGGAGAGCAGATCGCAGCTGCTAATTTAGCCTGTGGTGAAAACGCTATGCTTTATTATCTTTTTTTTCTTATTGTAATTAAAAATAAATATATTAATGCCTTTTATTCCTAAAAGGCATAAGTGGAAATTGGTAGATAGACAGTCTTTATCCTTAATCCCAAATTTCTGCCTACTATGGCAGACAGGAAGATCTGTTAATATCCATCTTGGAGAAAATAAAAAAATTCATTTGTTATCATTATTATGGCAAGTCAGGACTTGCAGACCACGCTTTGGACACCCCTTCACACAGAATTAGATGGAAGAAAACCAATGTGCTATTTAGAAGTCCTTACAGATCAGAAAGATTATCCACGTGGTTAGCCAAGTGGCTTTGCGCTTTGCAACCATATGACCGGGGAAGGAGTGTCTTAGGTTTGATTCCCGTTGATGACATGAGGAGCTGAAGGATCTTCCTCAGCCATAGCCAAGTTACCTGGTCTTCAGCATGGACAGCAGGTTTTTTTCTGCCAGTTTATCTGGCGTTTTTCATCCTACAAAGCAGGCAAACCGGCCCCCGTTAACACACAGGAATACTTCGAGGCATAGGAGTGACCATTCTATCCTCGTATTTTGGTTACGAAATCCAAGCATGCTTGGAGGGGTTGTGGGCCTTAAAGGCCTATTAAAGCCATTGAGATAGATAGATAGGATACAGATCAGAAAGATTATTTTTAGAGCCAGCCATGGTTATGAAGAATTCTCCTAACCTGAACAAGTAAGGTTGCATTAATTTGCCAAAAATATGGGAGACTGTTATCTTATGATCAACTCCTACATAGCTGTAATAAATCCTTTTTTTTTTTTTTTTTTTTTTTTTACAGCATTACAGGGTCCTGTAGGCAGATTTTGGTATTGAGACCACATTTAACATAAGGAGTTTATTAAAAATAAGCAATTAAAAACCAACAAGTTTCGTGCATTGTAAGACTTATATCATCAGGAGTAATGGTACATAAAAGTTTTACGCAACAAAAGCCTGTTAACGATTAATTACACATATTAGATGTTTTTTATAACTTCGCAACTGTTAAATAATTGATAAACTAGAATACAAACAGTGGTGCACTCAGGATTTAATCTTGGAGGGGGGGGGTGAGTAGATAATTTGAGAATACACACTACGCATTGCATACAACCTATGACTGAGCATCTGCAGTGATTGCTAATATGTAATCTCCTCCTCTGACCTGGCTCGGGCAAATGAAGTAGCGCTCGGTCTGCCTGAGCACTAATTCGTTCGCCTTGTGTTCACAGCGGCCGTGATTCCCGAGTGCTAGAGGTATTCCACCTTATGTGACTGCTAATTCATAAGTAGTAGAGAAATAGAAGACATGGCACAGCATAAATAAAAAAAAAAAGAATTTTAATTAGGAAAAGATTTTTGGAAAATTTTCTAGCATTTCTCCCCTTTTCTTTCTTTTTTTTTTGGAGGGGGGCTTTCCCCCCTGGGTGCGCCACTGAATACAAATGATACATTCGTTACTCAATGCACGTTGAAACATTGCTACTTGTTGCTATCACGTTCTGTGGAATCATGCATGCTATATCCTAGGTCCATGGTAGTTAAATTTTTGATGAAAGCAGACCATATTAGATGTAAAATTAAGCCTTGATTTTTATTGTATTGCATAGGGATCTTAAACATTTGTGAGGCTTCTTTAAATTTTCTTGTGAAATGGTTATTATCAATATTTGACATTTTTGTTTGTTGCCAGATTATTTGATGGCCAGTAGTAGTTGTTGGAATGTCAGACCTGATTTATGCTCTCCTCCTCTTTTTTTTTTTTGATGTCTTTTACGTGTTCAGACATGCAGATCTCTCTCTCCGAACCTTCCTGTCTGGCCTACATAACAAATGCCACAAGAGCAATGAATCTCATAGATGGCTGTTTTTATCATGGGAGTGATGTTGGGGTTTTGGCAGATGTAGGAATCTTGATATTTTTTGTAAAGGTAAAAAAGTCACTTTTATGTTGTACTTGCAGAGCAAAGTAGCCACTTTGTCCATAATTTTTGATGTAAGGCAGCGTGATTGCATTCTTGAAATCTTGTTTAAGTAAGGAAGTTGCAGGAGATGTATTAAGAAAAAACTCATAGGAAAAATAGAATCATTTGTAAAAAACTGCACTACCTGAAACAGAACCTTGCACTTAATGGTTTTCAATTCAAGATGGTCAGAAAAATTCTTAATACAGCTCTCCTGCAACTCTCACACTTAAACAAGAGTTCAAGAATGCAATCACGCTGCCTTACATCAAAAATTACGAACAAAAATTATATTACAACGTGGTCTCAATACAGAAAACTGCCTAATCACAGAAACCTATGTGTACAACATCAGATGGTGCCAAATTAGGACTTTAGATCTTTTGTCCATTACAATTTGAATTGTTTCACTTACTCGTTGTCACGTGTAAATTACGAGGGTGGTCTGAAAAGTTCTCGGCCTCGCCCATAGATGGCAACACTATTGGCACAACTTTTTTTTCTAAGTTGGTACATCTGTCATAAGTATCCATGTGAAATTGCAAGTCATTCTATCAAGTAGTTTGTTTTATTCAGCTTCAGACAGAAAAAAAAAAATGCTAGAAGGAAGAAATACAAAAAAGGAGAAGCTTAGGGGGCGGGGGGGGTGTCTTTACTTAATTTAAGATAGTGTGTAAAATGGCATTTCCAGTTCTTTTACAAGCAAGAGTAGCTGTTTAATTGAGAAAAGAGGATTTTCTTCCATTAAATCATGAATTAACAATAAACGGGGGGGTGTCTTTACTTAATTTAAGATAGTATGTAAAATGGCATTTCCAGTTCTTTTACAAGCAAGAGTAGCTGTTTAATTGACAAAAGAGGATTTTCTTCCATTAAATCATGAATTAACAATAAACGGAATATCATTCTGGAAGGGACTAACCAGTTAACTATTAAAATCACATTATGAATGCCAATTTCTTGGAAATGTTCTTATGAAAAGTATTTTTTTTATTTTTTTTTTTTACAAGAGTGTAAAAGCCAATATGCTTTATTTTGTTACACACACACATATAAGAATTTTGCACAGACTCTCAAACTATTATTGCTTCTCAATTAACATGAAAAAAAAAAGCAAAGGATAAGTAATACTATTTATTTAAGGCCATATATTTCAGCCTGAATACTATTGGCCATCAGTGACAACAATAGTCAATTACAAAGTAGAACAAGAATGATGGATTGATTTGAAAAAGTATGAGCCATGTGATGTTATACATAAAACAATGCAATGATACAACTGAGGAAATATTGCAATATTGATAATTCATTAGCTATTAAAAAATTGATGTGTAATTAAAATAAGACTTTCCCATATCTTAGATAAAGAGAGGAAGTCATTCCAATTTAAGTTCAGACAGTGTAATAAAGGCCTCAGCACTTTCTTTAAACAAGAATTCAAATTTATACCAACATTGATGAAGTAAATGCATTTCAGGCCATAGGATATTGTGGTCTGTATCTGTTTTGTGCTGTGCCAAGTCAGATTTTCATATTTACTGTTGCTAATGCAAGATTGGTGTTCTTGTATTCTGTTTTATACAGAGGGTCCAGTTTGTCTAAAATAACAATGAACTTGGTAAACAGCAGGGAGATCTAGAGGCATTTATCTTTTGAAGATGGAAACCATGCTGATAATTTATTGATAGGAAAAAGATAGTCACGAAATTGCATTTCTTAAGAATTCTGGAAATGGGTTCTGAGATGCCAGAAATGTAAGGAATTGGAACATGACATACTTTTTCTTTGTTATTTGAGCTAGGATTATTATTATGTGGCACCTCCAGGTAGTCCAAAGACTCATCGAGGGAGAGTGTGCCAACAACATCAAACAATTGGCCCCTTCCAACTACTAACTGTGCTCAAACTTGCTTAACTTTTTTTCGTGAGCCATTAGTAGCAGAAGTTCTACCAATCGACCAACCTTTGCTGATTATAACAATTAAAAAGCTGTTGCATGGTCCTTTCTGAGAAACCATTGACTTTCAATTTCAATTTATTTAAGGCCATATAGTTGATATATTTTATATATCAACTATATGGCCTTAAATAAATAGTATTACATATCTCTTGTGTTTTTTCATGTTAATGTAAGAAAGCTCTCATGGCACAAGTATTTCTTAAACAACTATTATTGTCTCTTTAATCAATGAGAGACTCGGACTGAAATCAAACTTTTCATTACTTCAGATGTCATTTGTTTATCAATGCAAGTTGATGCTCAGCTGTATTTTAATAAATGAAATGACCATTGTGCCCATAGACAAAAACTCTGTGGGCATAGGCATAATAATATTCTAAGGAAAATTCACCAAGGCGAAAGCTGTCCACTAGAATAAAATTTTACTCCCCATGAGTTCACTATAAATGATATTCAGTATGCTTCGTGTTCATTAACTCAGAAATAACTGTTAGTAAATATGTACTTCAAAGTAAATGAAATACAGCTAGGTCACAATTAATACAAATTTGAATAATGCAATATTCAATTTAGTGCAAATTACTTTAATGAGAACCAAAATTCAGTTAATATCACACTAGCTCATGCACAGTTCTGGTTACCAAGTTACTGTTAAGATTTTAGATTATGCTGCTACTTCAGACTACACATCAGTTTTCATGATTTGTTTTAACTATTTTAAGAGGTACCATGAACAATATGGATAAAAGGACTTCAGATAAAAACACTATGAGCACAAAAAAGAAGAGCTTGTTATCACATTAGAAGCAAAATTTGATGTGATTGAACAACATAAACATGGTCATAGCAACTCTAAAATAGGACAAGATGCTGGAATACATAAATCTATGGTCCTGAATATTTTAAAACATGTAGGGGAAATGAAAGAAAAAGGTGAAGTTGCAACAGCCTTTAGTGGTCTGCAAACATCTACAAGGAATAGACATGTTACAATGATAGAAATAGAATGTCTTTTAACTGTACAGATTGGGGATTACAATCAAAATGGCATTCCACTCAGCAGAGCAGCCATTCAGACAAAAGCTATTAATCTGTGTTTAAGAGAGTGAAAGAAAAAAAAAAAAATAAAATAATGAAGTAGAAGAGACTTTTAAAGTATGCTTTCTTTCATTCTTACACGATGATCAGAATACATTATGGAAAATTATGGAGACACTACCGTGTTATAACATGGTTTGCTAAAGTTACTGACCAAATGTTACAACAATTATTGGCCTGACCTCTGTTGGAAAAAATCAAAAAAAAAAAAAAAAGATTATACAACATAGATGTAAACCAATTGGTTTCGAATAGCTTCCAATAAAAGCTGAAAACTGCTTAAAGTCCTGAAGTATACTAGATATTAAGTAGGCTGAATAAGTGCCATCCAAATTTTGGGAATTTTTATGCCACCATTATTACTATTACTACGGGCAACTCCAGGGAGTCATTAGACTCATCGAGGGAGGCCCCAAATCATATTCATCACAACTATTTGACATTCATACAGTATCTATCATACCTCGCCTTAAACTCATTCACTGTCACAGCATCCACCACAGACTCAGGGAGGGCATTCCACTCATTCACTACTCTAAAAGTAAAGAACCCAGCTCTAACACCTTTACTAACCACACTTTTGCCCAGTTTCCATGGATGTCCCCTAGTCCTCCCACAACCAGCCCTGTTCTCAAAAATATCTTCTGAATTAATTTTATAGAAACCCTTCAGTAATTTGAATGTCTCAATCATATCTCCCCTCCTCTGCCTATCAACCAATTTTTGCAACCCACAAATCCTCAACCTGTTCTCATACGGTTCATTCCACAGACCTGCTATCATCTTGGTCACTCGCCTCTGGATTCTCTCCACCTCCTCCCCATCAAGAAGAAGCCTAGGTGACCAAATCTGAGCACAGTAGTCTAGATGGGGTCTTATCAAGGCTCGATACAGAGGAACAATAACCTGCTTGTCTCTGCTTGTCAACGTATTCTTCAGCAACCAAGTGATTTGATGAGCTGATTTGGCCACTTTTGTAATGTGTCCCCTAAATTTCAATTCCTTATCTACCAACACTCCTAAATCTCGTGCCTCATCAATTTCCTGGAGCACGGTTCCACCAATGCAGTAAACTGCCGCCAATCTTTTCACCCCAAAATGCATAACCTTACATTTTGCCACATTAAACTGACATCCATTCTCCTTAGCCCAGACCTCCAATCTATCCAAATCATCCTGCAAAATTTTGACGTCATCTGCATTCACTATTGCCCTACCCAACTTCGCATCATCCGCAAACAAATGAACTGTTCCTCTCAGATCCTTTCCTATATCATTTATGAACAAATTAAACAGCAGTGGTCCAAGAACAGATCCTTGTGGCACACCACTAGTCACAGGCCGTCTTGTGGACTCTACTCCTGAGTAAACCACTCTCTGATATCTCTCCGTCAACCACCCTCCTATCCATCTCACCAACCCTATGTCCATCCCCATATGCCCCAATTTACTGATTAGAATTCCATGTGGTATCCTGTCAAAGGCCTTGGCAAGGTCCAGTAGAATCACCGTAAACCCATTACCCTTATCCAGTTCAGCCGTCACTGTGTTATAATACGTGAGCAAATTACTGAGGCATGACCTACCCTTCACAAAACCATGCTGTCCCCGATACAGTATCCCATTTTCTTCTATCCAATCTTGTATTTTCCTCTTGACTATTTTCTCTAAGACCTTGATAATGATTCCTGTTATGCTGATTGGCCGGTAATTTTCAACAGCAGCCTTGGAACCACCTTTATGCAGTGGAACTATTTTACCCTCTTTCCACCCCCTTGGGACTGACCCAGTCCTGAGGCTCAAATTAAACAAAATGGTCAAGGGCACTGACAATTCTTTGGCCGCTTCACGTACAACACGAGCTGGTATACCATCCAATCCCACAGATGTATTGACATTGAGGTTCTGTAATAGACTAGTTACCTCTACTTCATTCATCACAATTCCAGTATAAGCTGTTGGTTCTTCCATTCCTGCAAAGTCTCCACCTGGATGATATACTCTTGCAAAGTGCTCGCTCAGTAATTCCACAATATCGACTGATTCAGTTACCTCCCTACCCTCAGCATTTTTTAAGATCATTCTACCATGAGCATTTTTCCTTTTACTTGCAACATATTGAAAAAACTGTTTGGGATTCTCTTTAGCCTGCGTGGCAAATTTCCTTTCGTAATCTGCTTTTGCTTTTCTTACCACCCTTGTTACCATCCTGGCCTGAGCTTTATACTGTTGTTGCGCCTGATGGTCACCCTTCTCCTTAAAATTCCTCCACAATTGTTTCTTTTTTTGCAGCTCAAGCTTAATAGTGTTATTCATCCATTTAACCCCTAATTGATTTATTATTCGGACTCTTGGTATACAGTCAACCATTGCCTCCTGCAAACAGTTCTTAACCACCTCCCATGCACTATCAACATCCAGCCCTTGCAGTTTTACATGCCATGGCATTGAGCCAAGCACACACCTAAGCTTGTCATACTTACCAGCCCGGTAATTCCACATGTACCCTGTCTTAATTGTAAATTCGACTCCTTTAGCCACCTCCCAAGTCATGACTTTATGGTCACTCTCACCAATTGGTGGCAACATGGTCATGTTCATTACAGCCACATTCTCGGTTGCAATTACTAGGTCCAGCACTCTCTGCCCCCTGGTATTTTCCAATACATGTTGCCGTAGATAGTTGTCCCTTAATAACCGCATAAAATCCAATTCCTTCCTCCCATGTGCCCTCTCCTCTTTCCAGTCAATGTTACCATAATTGAAATCACCCATAATAATTACCCTCCTTCCACTCATTTCTTCTATTTGCTTATGCATACTATCCCCACCATCCACTCCATCACCCGGTCTATAGCAGCACCCAATTGTATATTTTGTTCTGCTGGATTGTATCTCACACCAAACAGCCTCAAATGCGCTTTTTTCCCCCATCATGCAGTTCAACTTCTATACTCCTTGGCTGAAGATCATCAGCTATCATCAATAACACTCCTCCCCCCTTTTTATTCACCCTGTCACTCCTGAACACGCTATACCCGTCGCATTCAATCCCACTAGCTTTATCATCTTCTGTCAGCCATGTTTCACTAATACCGACAACCTCTGGCCTGGAAGTGCCAACCATGGCCAAAAACTCTTCCTTCTTGTTCCTAATACTGCTGGCATTAGTGTACATGAATCGCAGAAGCCCATTTGTCCCATCCTTACTTTGATGCCTTATACTAACTATCCCATTCTGATTTGTTGTCCGTTGTACTCGCTCGGGCATAATATACTCATTCATACACTTAACTGCCCCCCTAAAGTCAGCATATCTACTCCCCCCCCCTCTTAATAAATCTAGTTTCCCTGAGTCTGTACATCCACTTCCACATCATTCATCAACACTCTTTCAAGTCTCCGTACACCAACTCCATTCAAATGCAATCCATCCATCTTATATAAGTCCTTTCGCCATCAAACTCATTCCACACATCCACAAATTCCACACCACTCTCCATGCATAACCCACGCATAAAGTCATTGGCAATTATGGCCCTCCTTCTAAACACTTCACTGTCATACCGCGGTAAGATACTCACCATCCTAACTCTCTCACTCTTCTCTTTTGCTACCTCAAACAACTCCCTTACATCCTCTATCATTTCCATTTTGTCCTGTTTCAAATCATTCGTTCCTGCCACGATTATCATCTCTTTCACCCTCTGTTTTTGCAGTAGAATAGATTCGCTGACGTCCTTTATGATCGCACCCGGCTGGTACAACTTCGTTAAATTCTCAATTATTACGCCTCTTAATAGCGAATCCCCATACAGCACTGAAAAAATTTCCTCTAGTCGCTGACTAGACTCGACACCAAGTCTTCCTTCGTGCGGCGGTGTGCAAACGCCACATCCACTGAGCTACACAGGCTCCTTTATTGTTGAGATTAGGGTGGTTAATCAGAATTGCACAGGCTTCTTTAAATTTTCTTTCATATCAGATTTTTGTATGATGTAAAGAACAGATACTTTCTAATCAATTTGATATAGGGTGTTGAGAGCATGATCTGAGAGGCCTGCTTCACCAAAATTGTTATATATATTTAAAAAAAAAATTTTTTTTTTTTTTTACGTATAGGGATTGATGTCCAGTTTCACCAGTATACGGTAAGTTACAGGTGCAGTAGATGCAATTAACTCCAGGATGTGCCAATGGGAGGAGAGGATCCTTAGAGGAGTTGAATATGTTTTTTAATTTTATAGGTGGTTTAAAAGTGGCATTAAGATTATAATGGTGTATGATTCTATTGATTTTTTCCTGATAACCCTTTAATGTATGGGATGGCCTATGGTTGTACTGTAATCTATATTCTTTTTTGATGAAGAACTTTATTAACAGTATTTCTGTTATAGCCATTATTTATAAATGTGTTGCTAATAATCTTAAATTGTTGATTAGAGCAAATTGTTATAGCTCTGTTTTTAAGGGTGTTAATGATTCCAAAGTTTTGCGATGGGTGGTGATGTGAGTTAGCATGTAGATATATTGGCCAGTATCGGTTTGAAGTAAACAGTGAGGGATAGACTGCCTGAGGGAAGATGGGTGACCAGTGTGTCCATGAATGGGAGCGAGTTCTGATTTTCAATTTCAATAGTAAATTGTATGCATTCATGTTGTTTCTTTAGGTGGCTAAGGAATGTGTTTAATGTTTGTTGACCGTGTGGCCAAATAACGAAAACATTGTCAACACATCTAAGCCACCCTGTAGGGGTAGTGGTGAGCCCATGGCCGTACCTTCTTTTTGTAGGTAAAATTTATTTTGCCACACGAAGTAACCATAACGTAGTATGTGGAAAAAGAGGGCCATAATGTTGGGCGGAAATTTGTTCTGTAGGAGAAGAACTGTGTCACTGATTGGGATATTTGTGAAAAGGGCAGAAACGTCAAAACTGACTAATAAATAATCTTTTCGAAGCGTTATGTTCTTAATTTTGTTTATAAAGTGTTTTGTGTTCTTTATATAGGAGGTGGAATGACCTACCAACTACTTGAGCATTGACACTAATTTCTTAGCTAGGTGATAATTAGGGCTGTCTATTCCTTCAACTATCAGTCGAAGCAGAAAGTTTTGTTCGTGTACTTTAGGAACACCATATATTCTGGGAGAATGGGTGTAATGGAGTATAAGTTTTTTAACAGTGTCTGATGGCCAAGAAGTGACTGTATAACATCATACATCTCCTAGGAGATGTGTTTTACATTATGGGAAATACTAAGAATAGTGATCAGGGCTTTACCCACCTTTGCTATGAGTGGCCCAGTACAAAGTACCTAGTTTCTACTACGTACTTTGTACTACGTGCTTTAGCTTACGCTAGTAGTCGCCGATACTTTTATAGTTTACTATATTCGGCATGGAACTCTTTGATTCTGATCTTTCAGTTTCTTATTCGGTTTTGAAACAATGTAGGATTTAATATCCCCCCGGTTTGGTTGATGTTGCATCGTCGAAATGAAGCCTATTGGCTTATATTTAAGTAAAGTGCTCTTGATTCTTTTACTGTACAACTTATAGTGTGGCTTAGATATGTTGATGATGTTTTCATTATCTGGCCACATGGTTGACAAACATTAAACACATTCCTTAGCTACCTAAACAAACAACATGAACGCATACAATTTACTATTGAAATTGAAAATCACAACTCGCTCGTGTTCCTGGATACAATGGTCACACATCTTCCTTCAGGCAGTTCCTTCATGGTTTACCGCAAATTGACACATACTGGTCAATATATACATGCTAAGTCATACCACCTGTCGCAAAAATTTGGAGTCATTAACACCCTTAAAAACAGAGCTATAACAATTTGCTCTAATCAACAAGCTCTTAAACAAAAATTCAAGATTATTAGCAACACATTTATAAATAATGGCTATAACAAAAATACTATTAATAAAGTTCTTCATAAAACTTCATCAAAAAATATATATTACAATACAACCATAGCCATCCCATACATTAAAGGGTTATCAGGAAAAATCAATAGAATCCTACACCACTATAATCGATGGTGGTATAGTGGTTAGCATAACTGCCTCCAAGCAGTTGACCCGGGTTTGATTCCCGGCCATCGCATATCTTTTAGTGAGATAGTTGAGTTTAAGAATGTATATAATGTACACAAGACAGTACTAAGGACAAGTATTCAGAATGGGATAGTTAGAATAATGCATAAAGATAGGGGTGAGTCAAAGGGACCTCTGCATTTCATGTATACTAATGCCAGGAGTATTAGGAACAAGAAGGAAGAATTTTTGGCCCTGGTTGGCTCTTCCTGGACACAGGTTATTGGCATCAGTGAAACATGGCTGACGGAAGATGATATAGTTAGTGGGATAGAATGTGTAGCTTATTGTGTGTGTTTAGGAGGGACAGAGAGAATAAAATGGGAGGAGGAGTGTTATTGATGATAGCTGATGAACTGCAGCCAAGGAGAATTGAAGTTGTATTACAGGGTAGTGAAAAGAACTCATTTGAAGCTATTTGGTGTGAGATTAAGACTCGCAGGTAATGGAATAGATGGTGGAGATAGTATGCATAAACAAATTGATGAAATGAGTGGAAGGAGGATAATTATTATGGACGATTTCAACTATGGTAACATTGATTGGAAGGAGGAGAGGACACATGTGAGGAAGGAACTGGATTTTATTCAATTATTAAGGGATAACTATCTCAGACAGCATGTAATTGAAAATACTAGCGGTTTGAGAGTGCTTGACCTGGTAATAGCATCTGAGAATGTGACTGTAATGAATATGACCACGTTGCCACCTATTGGTGAGAGTGATTGATCATAACGTCTTGACCTGGGAGGTGGCTAAAGGTGTAGAATTTTCGATTAAGATGGTATATGTGGAATTACCGTGCTGGCAAGTATGACAAGCTTAGGAGATTGCTTGGTTCAGTGCCATGGCATGTAAAACTGCAAGGGCTGGATGTCGATAGAGCATGGGAAGTGGTCAAGGAGCATTTACAGGAGGTTATGGCTGATTATATACCTAGGGTCCGAATAGTAAAACAAGTAGGGGTTAAATGGATGAATAACACCATTAAGCTTGAGCTGCAAAAAAAAAAAAAAACAACAACTGTGGAGGGAATTTATAGAGAAAGGTGACCTGCAGGCACATGAACGGTATAAAGTGCAGGCCAGATGAGAAAGGAAACTAGCTATGTAAGCTAAAGAGAATCCCAAACAGTTCTTTCAATATGCTGTGAGCAAAAAAAAAAACCTGCACATGGCAGAATGATTTTAAAGAATGCTGATGGTAAGGAGGTCACTGAATCAGTCGATATAGTGGAATTACTGAGTGAGCACTTTGCAAGAGTATATGATCCAAGTGGTGACGTTGAAGGAATGAAGGAACCATTAGTTTATACGGGAATTGTCATGAATGAAGTGGAGGTGAATAGTCTATTACAGAACCTTAATGTGAATACATCTGTGGGATTGGATGGTATACCGGCATGGGTCATATGTGAAGTGGCTAAAGAATTATCAGTGCCCTTGACCATGTCGTTTAATCTGAGTCTCGGGTCTGGTTTAGTCCTGAAGTCGTGGAAAGAGGGGAAAATAGTTCCACTGCATAAAGGATAATCGAAGAATACTGTTACAAATTACTGACAAATTACAGAGAGTAGTTTATTCAGGAGCAGAGTCCAAAAGACGGCCTGTGACTAGTTGTGTGCCGCAGTGTTCTGTTCTTGGACCACTGCTGTTTAATTTGTTCATTAACGATATAGGGAAATATCTAAGAGGAACAGTTCATTTGTTCGCTGATGATGCAAAGTTGGGTAGGGCGATAGTGAATGCAGAAGATGTCAAAGTCTTGCAGGATGACTTAGATAGATTGGAGTTCTGGGCTAAGGAGAATGGATGTCAATTTAATGTGACAAAATGTAAGGTTATGCATTTTGGGGTGAAAAGATTAGCAGCAGTATACCACATTGGTGGAACTGTACTCCAAGAGATTGATGAGGCCAGGGACTTGGGAGTGTTGGTGGATAAGGAGATGAAATTTAGGGAGCACATTGCAAAAGTGGCTAAATCAGCTCATCAAATTGTAATGTAATGGAAAATTGTAATGTAATGATCGAGTATGGACAGTATTAGAGAACTTTAAGTGACTATTTAGCAGTGGCTAATTTCCATAAGACAAATTGTCTGGAATGATTATAGATGATTGTAACAAGTTTAATGTGAGAGACTAACATAGTAGACAGCATATTGATTAGAAGTATATTGTGTGTGTTTAATGTTTAATTTAAGAGAAGGATTTATTGCTCATGTACTAGAGTGCTTAATTGCTTGATATAGTTTGATTTAGCATGATAATGAACTAACTGAATGTGAGATTATGTCTAGTTGTATGTGTCTTAAGATTCCAATAAATGTTTTGTCTTTTATACCTGAGTTTTGCCTATGATATGAATTAAAACTACTACTCATTAATCTGAACCATAGCGTGGGGGGGGTGAAAGAAAAGTATATTATGTTGTTATAGAGGTTACGACTGCAAACCAGAATTCACATAGCCATAGTACAGTGTTTAGTTAATGAGTTTAAGTACTAGATTTATTCACCACTGTGCATCAAAATCTGGGAAGGTCTCCCTGAATAAGAGTCCCCTCTATCCTAAGATATTGGCTGGCACAGCATAAAAAAATAAATTTGTCAATATCTGAAAAGGAGACAGCCCCAGATAGAAATTTAAAGGATTCATTCTAAATTAAGGAATAACCTTTAATAGTTAGAGTAAACACGTGACTAATCTAGGAATTGGCCAGAGATATAGAATTTGCCTTCCTTATAGAGTGAGTACATAAGAAGTGATATAGATATTGAAGTCAGAAATTCTTGGAAGAGTCTTGTAGTTATTGTAGAGAGGTAAATTTATAACAAAAGAAGATTATAAGAAAAAGCAATGACATAACAACCGGCTAACTTGGCTACGGCTGAGGAAGATCCTTCAGCTCCTCACGTCTCCGAAGGGAATCAAACCTAGGACACTTCTTCCCCAGACAGCATCTAAATATGCTGATGTTTATTAAAAAAAAAAGTAATCAAAGATCATGAATACACTGATCAACAAATATTTAATATGGATGAAACTGGTTTATTCTGGAAAAGGATGCCGTCCAGAACTTATATTCCTAAGAAAGAAAAACACAGTTCAGTCTATGCTGTTAAAACATTTGAAAGACAAAAAAGATGTTTTTATCAGTATAAGCTTACCTCCAGGAATGTATTTAGAATTTTTTGTTTCTATTTTTTTCTTTATAACTATTCTGTGACTGTTTACAAACAATTTAAATTATAAGTATATTCTTTTTTTATCCTTTACTGTAGTATTTTATAAATAAACATAAAAACTTATGTTAAAAATTTTTCATTGCCTATTTCCATTGAGTTGGAATCAATTACAATATTTTAAATATAATTATAAATTAGAATAGTGTAAATTCGAATAATGCAAACACTTCATGGGATTCATTATTTGCACTAATTGAGACCTATCTGTACATATTTAGATACTTTTGGAACTTATATTAATTATATTTAATTGAACTTTAGCAGAATGCAGTATTATTCAAGTTGAAAATTAATTTCGAATGAAATCTGGGTACATGAAAACTCCCATAAAAACAGATTTGTGCAATAAACAGATCAGTTCACAATATTCATGTGACCGAATTATGTTGGGCAATAAGAATAGTAGTGTTCATAAAATGAAGCAGAGAGAATAGAAAATAATGTTAATGTTCAACAGGCATGTTATGTAAAGGTTTCTGGAATGTAACTCTTAATAATTTTTTTTTTATATATATATCTTTATATATATATTTTATATATATCTCCTACATATGAAAGGCAAAAGAGCCTATAGTAAACAAATGCTGTATGTGTGTGTGTGAGTAGGGTCAGAAGTAGAGTAATCTGTTTATATTCTTCTTGAACTGTTGGAGACTCTAGCCTTTTGGAAATGCTTCAAGAGGGAGGCTGTTCCACAGAATTCAATGAAAAAATGAAAGGAATGAAAAATAACTAGGAGTAGCAGGTTCGGTGAGTATGCAGTTTGACTGTAAAGTGATGTCAAGCAGCTGTTACTCAATTTCTTGTATATCTGGCAGAAATAAATGCTAGTTCTGCTGAACAATGACTCATGGAAATATCTGTAGAAGAGACACAATGCAGAAACTGATCTTCTATGGGAAGGTGGGTTAAGATAGTCTATAAGAGACATGTCATCAATCAACCATGCTTCCCTTTTCTGAACAGCATCAAGTATTTTTAGGGAGGTCTTGGGTGCATCACTCCAAACATGAGACCAGTATTCCAAGGTTGGTAGGATTTCAGATTTAAACAGAGTAAGTAAATATTTAGTAGAGAAGTAGTGCCTGGAGTGGAAAAGGATGCCAAGTTGTCTGGAAGCTGATGACACTATAGAAATGGTATGATTATGCCAGGAAAAGTTTGGAGTAAACAGGCCATACCACCTTCTTGTGGTATGGCCTGTTTCCACAAATGGGCTCTTGTGGGGTGAATATTTAAACTTCTTCATCTTTCTTCATTCCATCCACCTCTATTCTTTGGAACATTTTTCTCACCAAGTTCAACCTCCAACTCTTTAAGAAACATATCAATAAGCTACCTCTTTTTCGTTAATCACTTATCCACATGACACAGTAGTGTTATACAGCCTATGACATTTCACATGTGGGGTCAACCATTAAAAAAAAATCCAGTTCCTCTTCCAGCTTCATCTGTGAAGTTGGAAAAGGAAAGCCAGTTTGAATTATGGACACTGAAATTCCCAAGAAAGATTATTTGCTGTTGTGATCATATATTATTATTATTATGGACTACTCCAAGTCCTTAGACTCATCGAGGGAGGTCCTAAACATCATTTCAAGAACTACTAACATTTGCTCAGTATCTATTGTACTTTGCTTTGAATTCATTCACAGTCATGGCACCCATAACAGACTCTGGTAACCTATTCCACTCCTTCGCTACTCTCCAAGCAAAAAACCTAGTTCTAACACCCTTGCTAACTACACTCTTACTCAGTTAAACTCCTGTCCACTAACCCTTCCAAGTCTCAGGCTTTGTCAATTTCCTGGAGTACAGTTCCACCAATGTGGTATACAGCTGGTAATCTTTTCACCCCAAAATGCATAACCTTACACTTTGCCACATTAAACTGACATCCAGTCTCCTTTGTCCAGACTGCCAATCTATCTAAATCATCCCGCAAAATTTTGACATCATCTGTATTATTAAACTGTTTAAACTAAACATATTTGATCGTTTTATAATTAAAATACAATTTTATTAACACTGACCATTTTAAAACAAACTTATATTATAGCCTACCAGTTTCGCCAGCAGACTGTCTGGCTTTTTCAAGGCATTTATGGAAAGACATAAAAACTAGTAAATGCAAATTGAAAGGAACATAAAAAAACTTTGTAAACCAACTAGTAGCTAAGGTTACACATTCGCGTGACAGAGAGGACTTATTGTTCTTATTCATTATCACGCATGCGTGTTTGTTGTAAATGTGTAATGTGATTACTGGCTAGCTGTAGTTCAGATTGATTGACAGAAAGCCCACAGATACTGGAAGATATCTTCATTATACTTCAAACCATCACAAGACACACAAACTGAGCATTATCCACATGTTGAAATATAGGGCCAGAAAGTTTATATCAGAAGAGGAGGATACACAGACTGAACTCTCACTAATAGCCAACATATTATCACAAAATGGATATCCTCCGAACATCATCAAAAAATCTATACGGTGACAACCCCAGACAAGAAGAATCAAGCTCCCAGCACATTTCTACTGTAGTGATCCCTTTCATCAAGTCAATTTCTTATCAAATAGCAAGAATACTAAGAGCCTACAACATCAGAGTGGTCTTCAAACCAACCACCAGCATCAGACAAGTTTTAGGATTCCCAAAAGATAAGGTGCCTTTCTACAAATATCCAGGAGTGTATTACATTCCTTGCTCCTGTGGTCTTGCCTACATCGGACAAACTTCACGGAGTTTAGAAATCAGACAAAAAGAACATGTTGATGATGTAAACCACATCACCAACATGTGGCTTCTTGTTGAAGAAATGATGTGCTAAGCCACAACTTCTGGCTTAGCACATCATTTCTGTACATCTAACCACACGAAAGAGTGGCAAAACAGTTCCATGCCATATCTCGATGACTACAGACATCATTTATTCGAGGAAGCCAGAATAGTGTCAATAACTGGCGGAAACCTCAACAGAAATCAGGGTGAAATTCTAAACAGTTCATGGAAAAACCTGATCCTCTCTCTTAATCAATCTGAACTACAGCTTGCCAGTAATCACATTGCACATTTACAACAAACACGCATGCATGATAATGAATAAGAACAATAAGTCCTCTCTGTCACGCAAACATATAACCTCAGCTACTAGTTGGTTTACAATGTTTTTTATGTTCCTTTCAATTTGCATTTACTAGTTTTTATGTCTTTCCGTAAACGCCTTGAAAAAGCCAGACAGTCTGCTGGCGAAACTAGTAGGCTATAATATAAGTTTGTTTTAAAATGGTCAGTATTAATAAAAATTGTATTTTAATCATCTGTATTAATTCTTCCTCTACCCAACTTTGCATCATCAGTAAACAACTGAACAGTTCCTCTCAGATCCTTTACTATATTCATTAATGTAAATTAACCAGTAGCGGTCCAAGAACAGAACCCTGTGGCTTATCACTAGTCACAGGCCTTCTTTTGGACTCTACTCCTGAATAAAGTACTCTCTGATATCTCTCCATCAACCACCCTTCTACCCACCAGCCCTATATCATTCCCATGTGCTGCAGTTTACTGGTTAGAATTCCATGTAGTATCCTGTCCAAGGCTTTTGCAAAGTCCAGCAGTATCACTGTAAACCTTTATCCAACTCAGCTGTCACTTTATTATAAAATGTGATCAAGTTATTGAGGCATGACCTACCTTTCACAAAACCACGTTGTCCCTCATTTCCATCTATCTATTCCTGTATTTTGCTTTTGACCAACTCTTCTAATATTTTGACAACAACTCCTGATATGCTGATCGGCCGGTAATTTGCTACATCAGTCTTGAAGCCTTCTTTATGCAATGGAACTATTCCCCCCTCTTGGGACTAACCCAGAGCTGAGACTTAGATTAAACAATATGGCCAAGGGCCAAATAATCAAAAAAGTCATAATCAGAATTAGGAGAGAAGTAAAAGAAGGAAATAAAGGCACAAAATGTGGTAAGGAAATCTTGGGCCCAAGAAGAGCCACTGGTTATGGAAACTAGTGTAAAATAAGGGGGGGGGAATCACAGTGACACTGAGACTTGTTATTATATACAAATAAGTGGTCCTGTCAACAGTATATGCAAATAAACCATGGCATAAAAGCAGGCATTATGGGCTGGATTTCTATTTCATCTCTGGAATGAGAACAAGACATTTTGCTATAACAAAATTCTCGCTGTAATATAGCTGTAAGACATCATTTAAGCAATGAATTCAAATGGTGAGCCATCATAAGATCAGAAGCTGGCCAATGTCAGGTGGGTGCAGGCAAGTTGTTCCTTTGTTCACAGTGAAACCAGTTCACTGTGAAACCAATTCCAACATGTTAAAAAAACGTTTAATTTTCTTGACCAAAAAGCTCTGGAAATACTTTTATTGGGATTATATTGATCAAGTGCATATAACAACAACTAAGTTATACCAACTAGTTTCACCAATTAAGTCTGTTGGCATCTTCAGGGTACATAACTGATGTACGGCACTAAAAAGTAAAAAACTGTTACAAACTATAATCAACCGATTCCAATTATATTAAACAAAGAACAGAGCGCGTACAATACATTCATAGAGCGTAGATGATATCACTTGTTGTTATTTAGGAACGTTCTATAGTTGGCACTGTAATTCAGTTCTGGCGAGTTGAAGGATCTGATAAGGGTCTTCCAGATCACAGGCAAGATTAGTCCTTGGTTCCTGTTAAGGTTTCGTGTACAGCGGGCAACTGTTGTGGCCTCCTTAAAAATTCGGGAGCAGAAGTCCTCCTCTATGTAAGGAATTGTGCTTCTATACCCACTCTATGGTATGGTTCGTTCTTGAGAAACGAAAAGCTAATCCCGATTTTTCTTCTCTGGAGAAAGGATGGCTATCTTTTGGAGATCTTAAGAATTGTCTAATCATTTCTGTGGGTTTAAAGGCCACTCCTTAGACTCCTTAGACCACATAAAATAAGAGTGGCCTTTAAACCCACAGAAACGATTAGACAATTCTTAAGATCTCCAAAAGATAGTCATCCTTTCTCCAAATATGCTGGAGTTTATAACATACCATGCTCGTGCGGCTTGAATTACATCGGTCAAACTTCAAGGAGCCTTGAAATTAGGCAAAAAGAACGCATAGGTTATGTCAATAATAACAGAGAAGAAAAATCAGGATTAGCTTTTCATTTCTCAAGAACGAACCATACCATAGAGTGGGATAGAAGCACAATTCCTTACATGGAGGAGGACTTCCGCTCCCGAATTTTTAAGGAGGCCACAACAGTTGCCCGCTGTACACAAAACCTTAACAGGAACCAAGGACTAATCTTGCCCGTGATCTGGAAGACCCTTATCAGATCTTTCAACTTGCCAGAACTGAATTACAGTGCCAACTATAGAACGTTCCTAAATAACAACAAGTGATATCATCCACGCTCTATGAATGTATTGTACGCGCTCTGTTCTTTGTTTAATATAATTGGAATCGGTTGATTATAGTTTGAAACAGTTTTTTACTTTTTAGTGCCGTACATCAGTTATGTACCCTGAAGATGCCAACAGACTTGGTTGGTGAAACTAGTTGGTATAACTTAGTTGTGGTTATATGCACTTGATCAATATAATCCCAATAAAAGTATTTCCGTACCAATTCCAACAGTCACGAACAGCATCCCTGTGAAACAGTGAAGGAAGGCCACAGGCTATAACCACAATAGGTGACCAATATGTGTGATTATCTGCTCACCAAAACAGGAGTGCTACCCTGAATCGTCTACAATCTGACCATCTGATCTTACAGTGGCTACAGAAATATTGGTATCTGTTTGCACTGTGTGCAGAAGGCTTCATAAAGGTGGGCTGTATGCTAGGCAACCAGTCTGCATTATCCCAATGCCACAGGAGAGAACATTTGAAATGGGCTAGCCTTTATGCAAACTGGACTCAAGACCAATGGGGTCAGTGTTGTTTAAGAATGAGTCCCAATTTGCTCAGCAAAGTGATACCAGATGTGCTCTGACCTCAAGAGAACCAGGGACATATCATCATCCCTCTAATATCTGTGACAGGGACGATTATGGTGGTGGTAGTGTGATAGTTTACAGATGCAGCTTGTTGGGTGGATGCACAGATTTACATGTTCTTTCTAGCGGAACCATGAAACCTGCAACTTATAGAGAAGAGGTCCTGAACTCCTATATTTATCCATAGTGATAAGGGAAACATTTATCGTACAAGATGATAATACTTGTCCTCACTGAGCGAAGCTTATGGATCAATATCTTCCAGAAGAGGCTATTGTACAGATGGACTGGCCAGCTAGGTTTTCTGATTTTAATGCTACTGAACATGTCTGGGATGTTCTAGGTAGCTAGTTGCTATGTTTCTGCTCTCTCCTCTCCAAAACCCTTAGGGACTTAGGAGAGATTTGCAGGAGTAATACCACATGATACCACTACAAAGAGTATGAAACGTTGTCATAAGTACTGTTTTGCTGTGATGAGCACATTCCTCACTGAAGTACTCTGACAATCTCATTTTGACCTCTTATTTTTCACCATTGTCTTCATGTATCCATTTGTTACAGAATTAAACTATTTATTTACAAGTTTTGTGGATGTTTCTTTCACATCTCATATCATACTTCACCAAATTGCATAAAAGTTCGTCATACAGTTTGAGTTATTGTAATTTTCCTCTTTGTTCTTTAATTTATGGAAACCACTGTTTAAAGGAGATTTCAGGTTTGATAACCTTTGGCATGATACCAGATTATGGAATATCATGTTCTTACCTTCTAATGGAAAGCACCATGCATGATGCAATTTATAAATTTAAGATGAGTTGTAGAGGATGACAGTTGAGGTTCAGCACTGAATAACAGATTGAGTTTGGATGTTGGTAAAGTCGACGTGGAAGTGTGAGTAAATTGCTAGTAAACTGTGCACTCTGTCCACAAATGTGGAACTGTTGGTCATTTTCAATTATCAAACTTTGATAACTGAAGCCTCTTTATAATGCTTAAGCTATTCAAGTGTTGTTACTTGGGAGAGAGTTAGAGTTTCATCCCTATAAAGCTGTTCGGGACAACATTACATGTGAGTGTGTCATGTTTCAGAGGTATTTTTTTTACAGCTTTACACTACCCCTGTATTGATCTGTTGTTCCATTCCTTGGTTTGTGATAGTAAGATAGATTAAATGCAGTGCCCAAAGAATGTGTGTGTGTGTGTATTTTACTAGTAATTATTGGTAGATAATGCACACACACACACACACACACACACACACACACACACACACACACACACACACACACACACACACACACACACACACACACACACACACAATTGTCTGGACACACCCCTGTGTTTGAAGTTATGGAACATTCCAGGTTTGTTAATAACATAGGAAGCAGTATTTAATTGTAGCAGTTGAATACCAGTGGTATGGCAATGCAACGTGAACTCAGTGACTTCAAGAGAGGGTGTCATTGTGGGCTGTTACATTGGTGGCATGTCCATATGTGCCATTGCCACTCAACTGGAACATCCAAAATCAACAATTGGCAATGTGATCGACAAATGGAGATGTTCTGGCATTACTAGTACATGAAAATACCCATGTAGCTGACAAAAATGACTGACAGAGACACAGGGATGTTAAAATGAGTTCCAGAGCACCAGTAATGCCATAGTGTGCCCTAATACTGTATGAAAAGAACTCCATTTACTGGGTTTCTACAGTAGAGTAGCGGCACACAAACCGAACATTACAACAACGAACAAGGCAGTTCGTCTGGCCTGGTGCAAAGAGCATGTGAACTAGACAACTGACCAGTGGAAAATGGCACCCTGGAGCTATGAATTCACCTGTTTCCAGTCTGATGGCAAGATGTGGGTGTGGAGGCAGCTTGGTGAATGTTTGTTATCACAGTGTCACGTACCCACAGTAAAGTTTGGTGGTAAAGGAGTAATGGTGTGGGGTGCATCAGCTGGTTTGGAGCGGGACCACTGGTTGTTGTCGTCGGTGGTTCTATGAAGGCAGCTCAGTATTATGATATTCAGATGCTGCCTACGCTGTGGAGTTTTTATGGAACGGACCTATGTTACTATCAAGGCAACAATGCTCCATGCCACAAAGCTGCAGCTGTTATAGAATGGTATGAAGAGATGGGTGTTAAATGACTGCCCTGGCCTGCACAGAGTCCTGACCTCAACCCCATCAAACACCTGTGGGATGAACTGGAGTGGCAACTGAGGTCCAGAGCTGTCGAAAGACTCCCTAAAAGGGTGCAGGAGGTGATCAAACCAAAAGGTGGACATACCCAATACCAGGGTTCGCCTGCTGGTATCAGTTATAAATTACTCAAGTGCCCAGACAATTATCAGTAAATAGTGTGTGTACTGTGGTAATCCCTGCCAGTATCAAATTAATTAACAATTAATTTGATACTGGCAGGGATTACCATAGTACACTTTTATATTTGTCTAATGAATTTTCCCAGAGCAATGCTCATGTTACATATCTTATTTTAAATTAAATTTTAACATATTAAGAAAAGCATAGTGGTGAACAAAGTAGGAAAAACTACACTTCGTAATCAGCAGTAAGACTAGATGGCACACACACACAAATCTGTATATCTGCTTATTAGAATATTGGAATATAAATTCGATTCTCATTAGTGCAAGTTGGCTATCCTGCATCTACATGATATAACAATTTCTAAACTAAAATTAATTTCCTTCTAAGTATAAAAATTTCACAGACAGAATTAACTGGCGTGTTACCTTTTTCCGGAATATGTTGAAATAGTTCCTTTAGCCTTTGCTGTGCTTGGGTAATTTTGCAGCTGTCTGTGGATTTGTTACTGCAAATCAAGGCAATTATCAGTTAAAAATCTTTTCATCTTAATATTGTTAGTATTTCATCATGCTATCCTTTAGATGAAGAAAAAAAAAATTTTTTTCCAGATTTCTTCCTGGCATTATATAATTAATGGCAGTCATTTTTATTTTAGTAGATCTACAGAATTCTTATAATTTCAGAAGTTTTTGAAATTAATCATTATTATTTTCAGACTCTCCAATTTCTGATTTTTTACTGATTTTGTTGCATAAGGTGTGTACTTTTTTTTAAATTTGCATTTTCAGAAAATGCTAATTTTTATTAAGATAACGTTTTTTTTTTGATTTTTTTAGACTTTATGTTGAATCCACAAGCCTTAATTTCTTTGTTTTAGTTAACATTAAGAATGAAGTGGAATATGTATTTGCAAATCACCTTGACTGAAAACTGAAAAATTTGCAAAAACATTCAAAACAGCAGACTTTAAAGCCAAAAATTTTATGTGGACAAAATAAAAATTTGAAATTTTAATAGGTGGCTGTAAAGCAAAATTAATCCGATTCTGCAAGTTTATCCCTTCAGCCTAGACAGCCATTTGAGAATGAAGTAATTGTTTTTGTTGCACTTTTCAGTGTATTTAATACATCCAGTTATCAAAATATAATTTTTTGGGAAATGCTGAGCAGTATGAAGCAAAAAAATTACATGCTAGATATTTTCACATATACATTTTTAAATGCTTTGTATATATATATACAGGGTGTTCGGGATAAATTTGACAGTTTCGTAAGGAAAAAGAAAATCTTCTTTGTATCTATTAAATTTAATGAATTGACAAAAAAACATTACAGGCAGAGTTAATTACAATACTATCAACAAGATTTACTCAAAATAACCACCATTAGCATCGATCACAGCTTCAATTCTGCTTCGGAACCTCGAACAAGCTGATGCTACAGTCTCCCTGGGAAGGGCCGCAAAAACTGTTTTTATTTTATCCATTAACTGGGCTTTTGTATTACTGGAAGTGCGATTGGTGTCTTTTTCAACTGCGCCCCATACAAAATAATCCATGGGGGTTAAGGTCTGGGGAGTTTGGAGGCCAAACATTTGGACTGGTGAAGTCGTAGAAATTTTCAGACAACCATTTTTGACTTTTCCCAGAGGTGTGGCAAGGGGCCGAATCCTGCTGCCATACATACGGCCTACCATTGGCTACCCTTGTTATCCAGGGCTTCACTACAGTTAGCAACTCCACGAACAAAGCCCGAATTCCAATGCCAGGGTTCTTCAACACCTGTTCCTGCAGATTTGCGAGGAATTCTGCTGTACGAACGCAATCAGATCGTCTGCTAGGGATCTTTCTTCTTGCTACATCCTCGTAGTCATCATTGCAAGTCTTTAGTTCATGCCTGATTGTTTTTACTGTATTCAGGGAGCATTGGGCAGCAGTCGTAATATCCTTATTTTGATGGCGGGCACGAATCATCATGATACAAGTTATTCTCTTCCATGATTCAGGTGGGTTCCAGCTATCCATCCTTTCTGACATCTTGTATATGAATGAAGAAGGGTCCAAACTTTTAAATGAAGAGAAGTGTGTGTTAATACATGTAACTTACGGAAAAATATAATTAATTATAAATATGTCAAATTTATCCCGAACACCCTGTATATATATATATATATATTTTGCTACTGTCAGACCATTCATGGTCCAACTCTGAGATTGCCTTTTTTTTTTTTTTCTATGAAGAAGAAACACTCAGTTAAGATGATTTTGGACACACATTCACCCTCTGTCCAAAAAGAAACCGAACTTTTGATAAAAAATAAAACACAGACCAATTATAATTATTCAAATCATTCATTTCAATCGATATACTCTCCCTCAGCTTCAATACAGCATTTGGCATGGTCAATTAATTTGTTAAATGAGTTTTTTATATTGGTTTTTGGGATACTGTTGAGGGTTGTGGTTACTGCCACTTGAATGTTTTCAATAGTGTCGTATCGCTTTCCTTTTATTGGCAAATGAAGTCGGGGGAAGAAAAACAAATCACAGGTGCTAAATCAGGTGAATACTGCAAGTGATCCAACACACAAACTTGGTTTTTTCTCAAAACCTGTCTCACAATGTTCGAATGATGAGATGGTGCATTATCATGTAAAAGTGACCAGCTGCCTGCATCACGATATTCATGCCATACGCGATGAATTCTTGCTATTAATCACTTAAAAACTTCGAGATGAAACACACCATTGACCGTTTGGCCAGGTGGAACGAATTCTTTGTGGATAATGCCCTTGGAATCGTAGAAACAAATCAGCATTGTCTTTACTTCCGACTTCTCCGAGCAACTTTTTTTCAGTGGCACTCATCTGGTGGTCTCCTATCAACCAATTTCTGCAACCCACAAATCTTCAACCTGTTTTTATAAGGTTCATTCCATAGACCTTACATTTTGCCACATTAAATTGACATCCATTCTCCTTAGCCCAGGCCTCCAATCTATCCAAATCATCCTGCAAAATTTTGACATCTTTTGCTATCATCTTGGTCACTCACCTCTGGATCCTCTCAACCTCCTCCTCCCCATCAAGAAGAAACCTAGGTGACGAGATCTGGGCACAGTAATCAAGATGGAGTCTTATCAAGGCTCGATACAGAAGAACAATAACTTGCTTATCTTTGCTCGTCAAAGTATTCTTCAGCAGACAAGTGATTTGATGAGCTGATTTAGCCACTTTTGTGATGCCCCCCCCCCCCCCCCCCCAAAAAAAAACTTCAACTCCCTATCCACCAACACTCCCAAGTCCCTGGCCTCATCAATCTCCTGGAGTACAGTTCCACCAATGTGATATACTGCTGCTAATCTTTTCACCCCAAAATGCATAACCTTACATTTTACCACATTAAATTGACATCCGTTATCCTTAGCCCAGACCTCCAATTTATCCAAATCATCCTGCAAGATTTTGACATCTTCTGCATTCACTATTGCCCTACCCAATTTAGCATCATCAGCGAATAAATGAACTGTTCCTCTCAGATCCTTCCCTATATCGTTAATGAACAAATTAAACAGCAGTGATCCAAGAACTGAACCCTGCGGCACACCACTAGTCACAGGCCATCTTTTGGACTCTACTCCTGAGTAAACTACTCTCTGGTATCTCTCCATCAACCACCCTCCTATCCATCTCACCAACCTTATATCCATTCCCATATGTTGCAGTTTACGGATTAGACTTCCATGTGGTATCCTGTCAAAGGCCTTAGCCAGGTCCAGCCGTCACTGTGTTATAAACTTGAGCAAGTTACTGAAGCATGGTCTACCCTTCACAAATCCATGCTGTCCCCCATACAGTATCTCATTTTCATCAATCCATTCCTGTATTTTTCCCTTGACTACTTTCTCCAAGACCTTGAGAATGACTCCTGATATGCTGATCGGTCGGTAATTTGTAACAGTAGTCTTCGATCATCCTTTATGCAGTGGAACTATTTTCCCCTCTTTCCACACCTTCGGGACTAAACCAGACCCGAGACTCAGATTAAACAACGTGGTCAAGGGCACTGATAATTCTTTAGCCGCTTCACGTAAGACCCGTGCCAGTATACCATCTAATCCCACAGATGTATTCACATTAAGGTCTGTAATAGACTATTCACCTCCACTTCATTCACCACAATTCCCATATAAACTAATGGTTCCTTCATTCCTTCAACGTCACCACCTGGATCATATACTCTTGCAAAGTGCTCACTCAGTAATTCCACTATATCGACTGATTCAGTGACCTCCTTACCATCGGCATTCTTTAAAATCATTCTGCCATGTATAGTTTTTCTTTTACTATCTTTTACTAACATCCAGCCCTTGCAGTTTTACATGCCATGGCACTGAACCAAGCAATCTCCTAAGCTTGTCATACTTGCCAGCATGGTAATTCCACATGTACCCTGTCTTAATTGAAAATTTCACACATTTAGCCACCCCTCCCAGGTCAAGACCCTATGATCACTCTCACAAATAGGTAGCAAAATGGTCATATTCGTTACAGTCACTCAGATACTATTACTAGGTCAAGCACTCTCGAACCCCTAGTATTTTCCATTACATGCTGTCTCAGATAGTTATCCCTCAATAACTGAATAAAATCCAGTTCCTTCCTCACATGTGTCCTCTCGTCCTTGCAATCAATGTTACCAAGTTGAAATCGCCCATAATAATTACCCTCCTTCCACTCATTTCATCAATTTGTCTATGCATACTATCTCCACCATCTATTCCATCACCTGGTCTATAGCAGCACCCAACTGTACATTTTGTTCCGTTAGTCTCAATCTCACACCAAATAAACTCAAATGAGCTCTTTTCACTATCCTGTAATACAACTTCTATTCTCCTTGGTCGCAGTTCATCAGCTATCATCAATACCCCCCCCCCCCCCGATTTTATTCTCTCTGTCCCTCCTGTACACATTCTATCCCACTAACTATATCATCTTCTGTCAGCCATGTTTCACTAATGTCAATAACCTGTGGCCAGGAAGAGCCAACCAAGGCCAAAAATTCTTCCTTGTTGTTCCTAATACTCCTGGCATTAGTATACATGATATGCAGAGGACCATTTGTCCCACCCCTATCTTGATGTGTTATACTAACTATCACATTCTGATTTCTTGTCCTTCATACTGGCTCGGACACATTATAAACATTCTTACATTCAACTGCCTCACTGATGTCTGCATATCCACTTCCTCCCCTCCTTAATTGTTCTAGTTTCCCTGATTTTGCACATCCACTCTCACTTCACTCAGCAACACTTTTTGCAGTCTTTGCACACCAAATCTATTCAAATGTAATTCATCCATCTTGCACAAATCCTTTCGCCCATCCAACTCACTCCAAAATTCCACACCACACCATCTGCATAACCTGTGCATAAAGTCATTTGTGATTATGGCCCTCCTCCTAAACTGTTCTCTGTCATACTGTGGCAACAGACTCACTATCTTAACTCTGTCACTCTTTCTTTAGCTACCTCTAATAATTCCTTAACGTCCTCTCTCATATCAAATTTATCTCCTTTCAAATCATTCGTTCCCTCTACAACTATTATTTCTTTCACCCTCAGCTTCTGCGCTCTAATACTCTCACTTACATCCTTAATTTTCGCACCCGTAAGTACGATTTAGTCAAACTCTCATCTATCACACCTCTTACTAACGAGTCACCGTACAACACTCTTTCCTTCATTTCTGAAACACTCCCAATCATACGCATACTATTCCTTTCGTACACTTGCTTATTTCCGTTTGCCGAGGCGCTTCGAAAAGAGTTCTGCAGTCGCTCCAACTACCGCTTCGCCCTATGTATGGTTTGAATGTTGAAAAAAATGAGAAATTAGCTGTAATGAGTGAGATCGCACGGTTCCATGGAGTAACCGTGCGATCTCACTCATTACAGCTAATTTCTCATTTTTTTCAACATTCAAACCATTTTCTCTCTCTCTGTATAATTACTTCCACACTCTCTTTCATCATTGCTATCTTGTACAACATCACAATTTACTATCAAACCACTATTTTCTCTCACATTCTGGCTTTCTTCTACAACAACTATCTCACGACCTGACCCACACTTCAATTCTCACTTTCCTTATACTTTTGGCACAGTCTCCCACCACTATCATTATCTATCCAAACTCCAGGCTCTTTCAGGAATGCATACATACCACATACATCACACTGGATGAATTCCCTTACAATGAAGTTTTTGAACAAAGACGGCAAAGTCTTGGTCGCCATTGTTTTTCATCGCATTGGAACCATCCGGAATTCAACCATCTGATCAGGCCTTCTGAATTATGCAGTGCAGCCACTGTAAAACTTTTTTATCTCCATATTTTAGCATTAGAGCTTGAGTAGCTCAGCAGTCTATAGACAAATCCCTTTGGTTGGAAAGACCTGGGTTCGATTCCCTTCCATGACATGAGCAACCTTTATCTGGTGTCTTTTGACTAAAGGCGAGTTAGCTGGTTTCGTCCCTCAGAACAGGCAAACTGGTCCTGTGAACACACACATGAATTACAGCCATAGGTCTGATTCATCAGCTATATGCTAATTTTTGAACTCAGATAAAATGAGGGGAGGGGGAAAGCAGTGGTAAACTACCCTGTAAAAATCTCACCGGAAATACTTTGTGGCAAGAACACTTGCCTAAAAAGTTACCAAGAGTCAGATACATACTAAAAGGGTTAAATCATCATCATCATTTTAGCATTTATGGTTGAATTTCATTTACTCCAAGTGCCTTTCCATATTTCAGGTTTTTGATGGATTTTTCTACTTAAAAGTATGGAATTGTATTCCTGACTGCATACCTGTTGGGAGTTTTCTACCACCATGCTGACAATTCTTGCTTCATTTAGCAATCTTACAAAGTAATTACTCCAGACATCTAGAATATCCTCATCTTCAGTTTTTATGACACCTTTAGCATTTCTGATTCCTGTTATAGTTCTCTTTCCTTCATTTCAGAAAGTGTAAATGAAGGTAGAAATACAGAACGAATGGATGACTTGATTGATAATGAAAGTGGTGAGATAAATGCGAGTAGTGAAATTGTGCGTTTGAATGGTGCGATACACAGAGCGAAAAGGCAACTGGAGCATATTGAAAAATGTGTGCTGAACGTACCAACTAATAACCGGCATAAGTCTGTGACGACAAATAATAGAATGTTCGCAAACGTCAATAAAATGAAGGAGCGAGTGCTGTATGGGGATTCGCTATTAATAGGCGTAATAATTGAGAGTTTAACGAAGTCGTACCAGCCGGGTGCGAACATAAAGAACGTCAGCGAATCTATTCGAGTGCAAAAACAGAGGGTGAAAGAGATGATAATCGTGGCAGGAACAAATGATTTGAAAGAGGACAAAATGGAAATGAAAGAGGATGTGAGGGAATTACTTGAGGTAGCAAAAGAGAAGAGTGAGAGAGTTAGGATAGTGAGTATTTTACCGTGGTATGACAGTGAAGTGTTTAGAAGGAGGGCCATAATTGCCAATGACTTTATGCATGGATTATGCATGGAGAGTGGTATGGAATTTGTGGATGTGTGGAATGAGTTTGATGGGTAAAAGGACTTATATAAGATGGATGGGTTACATTTGAATGGAGTTGGTGTACGGAGGCTTGAAAAAGTGTTGATGAATGATGTGGAAGTGGATGTACAGACTCAGGGAAACTAGATTTATTAAGAAGGGGGGGAGTGGATATGCAGACTTTAGGGAGGTAGTTGAGTGTATGAATGAGTATATTATGCCTGAGCGAGTACGAAGGACAACAAATCAGAATGGGATAGTTAGTATAGGCATCAAAGTAGGGATGGGACAAATGGACTTCTGCAATTCATGTACACTAATGCCAGCAGTATTAGGAACAAGAGGGAAGAGTTTTTGGCCTTGGGTGGCACTTCCAGACCACAGGTTGTTGGTATTAGTGAAATATGGCTGACAGCAGATGATAAAGCTAGTGGGATTGAATGTGACGGGTATAGCGTGTTCAGGAGTGACAGGGTGAATAAAAAGGGGGGGATGAGTGTTATTGATGATAGCTGATGAGTTGCAGCCAAGGAGTATAGAAGTTGAACTGCAGGATAGAGAAAAGAGCACATTTGAGGCTGTTTGGTGTGAGATAGACTCTAGCAGAACAAAATATACAATTGGGTGCTGCTATAGACCAGGTGATGGAATCGATGGTGGGGATAGTATGCATAGGCAAATAGAAGAAATGAGTGGAAGAAGGGTAATTATTATGGGTGATTTCAATTATGGTAACATTGACTGGAAAGAGGAGAGGGCACATGGGAGGAAGGAATTGGATTTTATGCAGTTATTAAGGGACAACTATCTGCGGCAGCATGTAGTGGAAAATACCAGGGGGCAGAGAGTGCTTGACCTAGTAATTGCAACTGAGAATGTGGCTATAACGAACATGACCATTTTGCCACCAATTGGTGAGAGTGACCATAAGGTCATGACTTTGGGAGGTGGCTAAAGGAGTGGAATTTACAATTAAGACAGGGTACATGTGGAATTACAAGGCTGGTAAGTATGACAAGCTTAGGTGTGTGCTTGGTTCAGTGCTATGGCATGTAAAATGCAAGGGCTGGATGTTGATAGTGCATGGGAGGTGGTTAAGAAGTGTTTGCAGGAGGCAATGGTTGACTGTATACCAAGAGTCCGAATAATAAATCAAGTAGGGGTTAAATGGATGAATAACACTATTAAGCTTGAGCTGCAAAAAAAGAAACAATTGTGGAGGGAATTTAAGGAGAAAGGTGACCAGCAGGTGCAGGAACAGTATAAAGCTCAGGTCAGGATGGTAACAAGGGTGGTAAGAAAAGCAAAAGTGGATTACGAAAGAAAATTGGCCATGCAGGCTAAAGAGAATCCCAAACAGTTTTTTTAATATGTTGCAAGTAAAAGGAAAAATGTTCATGGTAGAATGATCTTAAAAAATGCTGAAGGTAGGGAGGTAACCGAATCAGTCAATATAGTGGAATTACTGAGCGAGCACTTTGCAAGGGTATATCATCCAGGTGGAGACTTTGCAGGAATGGAAGAACCAACAGCTTATACTGGAATTGTGATGAATGAAGTAGAGGTAACTAGTCTATTACAGAACCTCAATGTCAATACATCTGTGGGATTGGATGGTATACCAGTTCGTGTCGTACGTAAAGCGGCTACAGAATTGTCACTGCCCTTGACCATTTTGTTTAATTTGAGCCTCGGGTCGGGGTCAGTCCCAAGGGGGTGGAAAGAGGGGAAAATAGTTCCGCTGCATAAAGGTGGTTTCCAAGGCTGCTGTTGATAATTACCGCCCAATCAGCATAACAGGAATCATTATCAAGGTCTTGGAGAAAATAGTCAAGAGGAAAATACAAGATTGGATAGAAGAAAATGGGATACTGTATCGGGCACAGCATGGTTTTGTGAAGGGTAGGTCATGCCTCAGTAACTTGCTCACGTTTTATAACACAGTGACACCTGAACTGGATAAGGGTAATGGGTTTACAGTTATTCTACTGGACCTTGCTAAGGCCTTTGACAGGATACCCCATGGAATTCTAATCAGTAAATTGCAGCATATGGGGATGGATATAGGGTTGGTGAGATGGATAGGAGGGTGGTTGACAGAGAGATATCAGAGAGTGGTTTATTCAGGAGTAGAATCCACAAGACAGCCTGTGACTAGTGGTGTGCCACAAGGATCTGTTCTTGGACCAGTGCTGTTTAATTTGTTCATTAATGATATAGGAAAGAATCTGAGAGGAACAGTTCATTTGTTTGCGGATGATGCAAAGTTGAGTAGGGCAATAGTGAATGCAGATGATGTCAAAATTTTGCAAGATGATTTGGATAGATTGGAGGTCTGGGCTAAGATGAATGGATGTCAATTTAATGTGGCAAAATGTAAGGTTATACATTTTGGAGTGAAAAGATTAGCAGCAGATTACTACATTGGTGGAACTGTACTCCAAGAAATTGATGAGGCACGAGATTTAGGAGTATTGGTGGATAAGGAGTTGAAGTTTAGGGGGCACATTGCAAAAGTGGCCAAATCAGCTCATCAAATCACTTGGTTGCTGAACAATATGTTGACAAGCAGAGACAAGCAGGTTATTGTTCCTCTGTATCGAGCCTTGATAAGACCTCATCTCATGTGCCCAGATTTGGTCACCTAGGTTCCTTCTTGATGAGGAGGAGGTTGAGAGGATCCAGAGGCGAGTGACCAAGATGATAGCAGGTCTGTGGAATGAACCTCATGAGAACAGGTTGAGGATTTGTGGGTTGCAAAAATTGGTTGATAGGCGGAGGAAGGGAGATATGATTGAGACATTCAAATTACTGAAGGGTTTCTATAAAATTAATTCAGAAGATATTTTTGAGAACAGGGCTGGTTGTGGGAGGACTAGGGGACATCCATGGAAACTGGGCAAAAGTGTGGTTAGTAAAGGTGTTAGAGCTGGGTTCTTTACTTGTAGAGTGCGCTCCCAGAGTCTGTGGTGGATGCTGTGACAGTGAATGAGTTTAAGGCGAGGTATGATAGATACTGTATGAATGTAGAATAGCTGTGATGAATATGATTTGGGGCCTCCCTCGATGAGTCTAATGACTCCCTGGAGTTGCCCGTAGTAATAATAATAATAATAATAATGTCTAAGATTTTTCAGTAGCCTCAATATTTAACTACTTGTATATATAAAACCCCCAAAAAATCAAGACTTGTGGATTCAACCTATTTCCCCATTTCTACTTTACCTAGTAGAAATTATAAAGTAAAAATGAGAAAATAGGTTGAAAAAATCAAATTGGACAATTTGGAAGTAAACTGTGATTAATTTCCCTCTGAAAAAAAAACTGTAAAGATTTTGTGGATCTGCTAAATAAAAATGGCTGCATAATTAATAGGATACAAGGAAAAACTTTCTTTCATTTAAAGGATAGGTTAACCAAATAACTCTTCTTCATCAAAATACAAAATTATGCAGCCTCAATTTAATATTTAATTTGATGCATTCACATGAATAACTGTAAATTAATTCTCATCAAATGGTGTTAAGTAACATCTTAAAGTTTACACTTTAACCTAACTCCATAATATAGTATAATCCTTTTTTTTTTCATGATTCAGTGGTACATTAAAACTACCTACAAATGAAAATAAAAATTCAATTGTACACAGTATATAGTAGCCTTATTATATGGGGAGGAGAATTCTCAAAGTAACACATGCATGCACATAGTGATAGAAACATGAATGGACTTAAAACATGCAGTCTTATTTTGATCATTCATTCCCACTGCTCGAGTTTAGTATACAGTGTACACAATAGAAGAATCACATACAAGTCTGTCAAAGCATATAAAATGGCATATGTAGTAATCAAATTTCCGATGTATGAAAATGGAGTGCTACTGAAATTTGCTGTTAACCACAGAGTTTATATGGTGAAGCAACAACTAGGATGTAAGCACTGCATGTCAGCTGGACATGAAGAATAAGAAACAGCAATTGGCAATTTCCATAAGCAGAAAGCTAAGTGGTTAATTAGTGAAAATTGGTGAATAAATCACAGATCATTAATTAAAAATGAACAATGGATTAGCACGAGTCAATCAAATGATTAGAAAACTGGGGGCTATAATAAAGTGCACACACACACATTGAAAGTTCATTGCTGACTGTTTCTATATTATCAAAAAAAAAAAAAAAAAAAAAAAAAAAAAAAAAAAAAAAAAAAAAAACATTTCTTCACCAAATTGGGACTAAGAATAAACGTTAGGTCCATCACATTCCTGACTTACCTCACTGAGGGCCAAAAAATTCAAAACTCAACCATCCAGTGGAAAATGCATACTGAATGTTTTTGATACAGCAAATGTGTCATTCACCAGGACTGTATGACGAAAGGGATAACAAATTTACAAAACCACGTGAAGAACTTGAGAAAGTTGAAATAATGAATTAATCATGTTATGCTATATTATGTTCGTACCAAGGAACACACAATGCAAGTCTGCCAACAAGAGCATTCACTTTACTACCACTATCAAAAAGATCAGAAGAAGATCTCTATATCTTGAACTTTATTATTATTATTTCAGGCTACTCCAGGGAGTCCTTTAGACTCATCAAGGGAGGCCCTAAACATCATGTCCACACAACTATTTGACATTCTCACAGTATCTATCATACCTTGCCTTGAACTCGCTCACTGTCATAGCACCCACAACAGACTCTGGCAGCTTATTCCACTCATTTACCACTCTAAAAGTAAAGAACCCAGCTCTAACAACCCCTGCTAACCACACTCTTGCCCAGCTTCCATAGGTGTCCCCTAGTTCTCCCACCACCAGTCCTGATCTCAAAAATATCCTCTAAATTAATCCTATAGAATCCTTTTAGCAATTTCAATGTCTCAATCATATCTCCCCTTTTCTGCCTATCAACTAGTTTCTGCAACCCACAAATCTTCAACCTGTTCTCATATGGTTCGTTCCATAGACCTGCTATCATCTTGGTCACTTGCCTCTGGATCCTCTCAACCTCCTCCCCATCAAGAAGGAACCGAGGTGACCAAATCTGGGCACAGTAGTCAAGATGAGGTCTTGTCAAGGCTCGGTACAGAGAAACAATAACTTGCTTGTCTCTGCTCATCAAGGTATTTTTCAACAACCAAGTGAGTTGATGAGCTGATTTAGCTACTTTTGCAATGTGCCCCCTAAACTTCATCTCCCTATCCACCAACACTCCCAAGTCCCTGGCCTCATCAATCTCTTGGAGTACAGTTCCACCAATGTGGTATACTGTTGCTAATCTTTTCACCCCAAAATGCATAACCTTACATTTTGTCACATTAAATTGACATGCATTCTCCTTAGCCCAGAACTCCAATCTATCTAAGTCATCCTGCAAGACTTTGACATCTTCTGCATTCACTATCGCCCTACCCAACTTTGCATCATCAGCGAACAAATGAACTGTTCCACTTAGATCCTTCCCTATATCATTAATGAACAGATTAAACAGCAGTGGTCCAAGAACAGAACCCTGCGGCACACCACTAGTCACAGGCCGTCTTTTGGACTCTACTCCTGAATAAACTACTCTTTGATATCTCTCCATCAACCACCCACCTATCCATCTCACCAACCCTATATCTATTCCCATATGTTGTAGTTTACGGATTAGAATTCAATGTGGTATCCTGTCAAATGCTTTTGCCAGGTCCAGCAGTATCACTGTAAACCCATTTCCCTTATCCAGTTCTGCCGTCACCTCGTTATAAAACTTGAGCAAGTTACTGAGGCATGATCTACCCTTCACAAAGCCATGCTGTCCCCTGTACAGTATCTCATTTTCATCAATCCATTCCTGTATTTTTCCCTTGACTACTTTCTCCAAGACCTTGACAACGACTCCTGATATGCTGATCGGTCGGTAATTTGCCACCATAGTCTTGGATCCTCCTTTATGCAGTGAAACTATTTTCCCCTCTTTCCACGCCTTCGGGAGTCTGCACTTCAGGAAATAGCTTCTAGTTATTTCCTGAAGTGCAGACTCATCTCAAGAGTATCCATTTTGAAAATGATGAACAGGTACCAGAAAAAAGATTATGATTCCAAAAACAACATGAACATCAGTATTCTGCTCTGTGTTTGAAAGAGGGTGGGGGGAGGAGTGGGGGATGTTTAACCAACCTGCACAAGGAGAAGGCTGCATTATGCAATACAGCTGTACCATTGTGGTAGCATATTCATTGATGTCTGTGTAATATTATCTACCCAGATGTCTAAAACTTATAATAATGCTTTCATTCACAACTTTAAGGTTCACGTGGCAGTCTATACAAAATTTCCGAATGTGGATACATTATGTTCAGGTACAAGTATGTTTGCAAGCAATTAAGTTTTGTATTGTGTGTGTGTGTGTGTTGGGGGTGGGGGAGGGTCCAAAGGCTTTCTTGGCTATTGTACATTCTGAATTCCACCATGATTTTGGGGAAAGGCAGACATCAACTTGAAGTTTTAGGTACTACTATTGTAATAGTTTGTATTATACACCACAACATGATTCACTGCTTCATCAATAGCAGATGAGCTGACTGTTGCAGAATCAAATTTTGCTAAAGATGAGAAGACATTCCAGTCAGCTTAATGTTTTTAATCTATCTATGATGAAATATATGGCTGCTAGAAGAGATGGATCTTATGTAAACATGATTGTTCCCATAGATGCTATCTTTCTGCTTATTACTTAAACAGTGGAAAGAGGGACAAATTATTATGATTTAGTAATTATTGTTGTTGAGCATGCACTCAGTAACCCTTCATCTGATGTTTGTTTGTGCACTACTCAACATACTGTAGCCATTTAAATCCACCATTAAGAGAAGGAATGGTGAAACTGCAGGACATGATTATCACAGTCATCTTGGGATACAGCTACAAATGGTAGATAGATGCAGCATACTATAATAAAGATATTGCTTAAAGACAACCGCCTCTATTTTAGTATTGAGTAGAACTTGTTGGAAAATGGTACAGCTACCAACAAGGATGGTGACTCCTACATAGGCAAGTTCCCCTATCCACTTGTTATGGATAACTGAAATATACAATAAACAAAAGCAAGATGAACCATGTTTCTGTAAGCAAGCTTCTGTAAGAAGAAAGTGATTTGGATAAATGTTTGGCCAGTTTATAGGTGGGGCTGTCTATTGGGCAAAGCTTGGGGATAGACCACACTCCTACCAGGTGTGTCCCCCGGGTGGTGGAAACCCAAATGGGTTACTCTGAAAGAATAAAGAGCCGTGGACCAAAGGATGTAGCAGAGGAATGGCAAGCTGGCTACATTATTATGCCAGTAAGTCAACAAACTGAGATAATGCTACTGCATATGGGACAGCCGATGCGCCTACTCGAAGACCACATGGAGTAGGTGAGAAATCAGCAATGTGATCAGCCAAGGACGTGAAACACATAGCCACCCTCAACATAAGATCGTTATACTGACCTGGAAAATTGCAATTAGTTCAGGAAAATTTAAAAAGACTGAAATGGAGTATTTTAGGTTTATCAGAGACACATTGGTGCAGAGATGGATTCATGGATTTACCAGAAGGAAGGCTACTTCTCAGGAAGAAAAGATAATATATACAGAGAAGGAGTTGCATTATTAATTGAGAAGAAACTTACACACTCAGTAATTGAAATAAAACCAGTGTCTCCTAGAATAATCACAGCTAAACTTCAAGCCAAAGAAAAAGATCAAACAATTAAAATAATCCAAATAGATGCACCAGACAGTAACTATTCAGAGGAAGAAATAGAAAATTTCTATGAAGAACTACAACAGGAAATAGATAATCCAAAAATAGAGAACTCATTATAGTGATGGGAGATTTTAACACTAAAATAAGACAGTTCACAGCAGACAAAAAATATGTGATGGGGAAATTTGGATATGGAGAGCTTAATGACAGAGGAGAACAATTTTTCCACTTTTGTAAAGCAAACGATTTAATGATTGCAAACACACCGTTCTATCAACGTCCTAATAATAAATATACATGAACATCCCCAGATGGTAATATAAAGAACTGCATAAACTATATCATCATAAACAAACAATGGAAAAGATCAGTAAATAATGTATGAACATTAAGAAGCTTTGATTTCAACACTGACCACAAAATATTAACTGCCAAAGTGAAGATAAAACTCAACAGGAAAAACAATATCAGAAAAGAAGAAAACATCAACCTATCAAAACTGAAAGATAGCCTAAGCAGAAGTCAATTTTTAGAACAGATGTGCTTGCAATTAAAACCCTCCATCTTCCAGAACAGTGAAAAATACTGGGAAGAAGAAAAAGAAACAGTGTTATCAATTGCAAAAGGCACTCTAGGTACCAAACAAAATAAATAAACAGTGGATGACCCAAGGAATCGTAGCTACAATAGAAGAGGAAAGAGAGGCCAAGTAAACCAACAAAACAATGAAGAGAATAGAGAAAAATACAGAACACTAAAAAATAAAGTTGATGACCTATGCAAAAAAGCCAAAGAAAAATGGTTATAAGAATAAGATAAGAAATGCCAAGAAGCATATCAACAAAACAACCTAAAAATCTTCCATGACACTATAAAAGAAATTACAAAGGAATTCTCAGCAAAAGCAGTAACAATGATAACAACAAGATGACTGAAACCGGGAATATTGACGATATAAGAAAAATTTGGTCAAACCATTTTAAGACTATTTTTCACCAAAGAAACAAAGCTACAATGCCGACAATAGAAGAAAATAACGACCACCCAAAAATTTTACAAGTTAAATATGCAATAAAATGGATGAAAAACAATAAAGCACCAGGCATTGATACTATCCCTACTGAACTGGTCATAGGGAGACAGCACATCAATAGAATATTTAAAACCCTATTCAATTTATTTTTATTTTATTCATATGGAGTTTCCTCCCTTTTTCTCCTTCATCCCTATTGGGGGGGGGGGGGGGTAAGTATTTATGGCTGTAGATCCGTGTGTGTTCACGGGGGCCGGTTTGCCTGCTTGCGGGATGAAAAACGCCAGATAAACTGGCGGAAAAAACCCTACTGCCCGCGTCCCAGACCGGCTAACTTGACTATGGCTGAGGAAGATCCTCAAATTCCTCACGTCTTCGACGGGAATCAAACCTGGGAAACTCCTTCCCCAGTCATATGGTTGCAAAGCGCACAGCCACTAGGCTAACCGTGCGGACACCCTATTCAATAAAATACTACAAACAATAGAGATCCCAGATGACTGGAAAGATTATCTCAATATACAAGAAAGGAGACAAAACAGACTGCAGAAATTACAGACCAATCAATTTACCCTCCCACACCTATAAAATATTCTTAAAAATTATACAAAATAGATTAAAAACAACTATGAAGAACTGATAAGCATAGAACAAGCTGGTTTCCGAAGAAACTATTCAACAATAGACCATAAAAAAATATATTGTTGTTTTGTGGACTTTAAACAAGCTGTCGATAGCATCAACAGAGAAATCTTAACGTTCTACTAGAAAAAGCAATAGACAAATATATAATACAGTTTCTGATAAAATATTACTCTAAGACAAATGCAATGATTAAAAAGGACACACTCACAACAGAACCCATAGAGATCCAAAAAGGAGTAATGCAAGGATGTCCATTATCCCCATGCCTATTCAACATATATCTAGACAAAGTTGTAAAGAAGGCAACAGACAATGAGCTTGGAATCAATGTCAGTGGTTTAAACATAAATAATATGAAATATGTGGATGATCTCGTCCTTATTGCAAGAACCCCAAACGAACTACAAAGGTTGATAACCAAGCTAAACGAAACCCGTAAAACACATGACATGACAATAAACATACAAAAGACAAAAGTGATGAAAATAGGGAGGAACAGAACTACTATCTCAGCTACCCTAAATGGACAAATAGAACAAGTAGACAACTTCATATATCTTGGATCAAAACTAACAGAAACAATAGATGAATTCAAAACAATCAAACATAGAATAGCGATAGGATGGACCACCATGGGAAAATTACAGAAAATATGGAAAACAAACAAGATATGTAAGCAAGCCAAAATCAAATTATATGAATCAATAATTATTTTATCTGCTCCATAGATGACCAACAGTCATCTATGGAGAAGAGTGGACAGTTAAGAAAACAGAGGAGAAAAAACTGCTGGCATTTGAAATGAAATGCTTAAGAAAAATAAATAGAACAAGTTGGATAGAAAAGAAAACAAGCAGCACAGTCAGACAAGAATTATTGTATAAAAAGACAATGATAGAAAAAAATTAGAAAACAACAACTGCATACAGACTTCCTAACGTCCTAATCAATACTTTTTCAACTGAAAAAAGAAGACCCGGAAGACCAAGAATTACCTGGCTGAAATGAATAAAGAACATCTCGAAATGGAACATATAAGGAACTTTTTTGAACAGCAAAGAATAGAGAAGACCGGAAGATCCTGCTCAAGAGAAGACTCAACCCGTCTTAGACAGAAGAGAAGAAGAAGATTAGACAAAGGAGGGGAGATGTTAGATTTGTGAATGTTAGGGATCCTGTATATCTCAGATGGTTTGACATGATAAGGTTTAAGTTTTTTGGTAATTTCTTTCGGCCAAGATGTAATTTTTTTTAATAATTTATGCTTTTTTTTTTTTTCTTCTGAGATTTTGTACAATCTATAATCTGATAAGTAGAAGTGTCTTTAAGTAGATAATTCTTTTTTTTTTCCCTGTGGTAATCTGCCTGGTTCAAAATAATTACATTTCACTTATCTGCTTTCATCACAATAATTTCGTTCTTCCTGTATAACTTTTTAAGCACTGATATTCTTTAGGTGGAATGTTATTCTTAGGAGATTTGGATTTCATATAATCTATAATTACAATTTTCCAGCAATGGATAGTCTGGCACCTCCTTTAGTCTGGACAAAATTGTGAGAGCTTACTTGAAATTCCTGCGACCACTCTATAATTCACATAATCCACATATGCGCTTAAATGATTAAGTGCAGGCTTGCTTCATTATTGTGAGTTGACTGTGGTGAATGATGGCTTCAATGGTTTAAGAACTGTCATGGAATTTCTATCCATTTTTGGTGAAATCCTCTGCAAACAATGAAGGAACACCCAGTCCTGAGCAAGTGTATAATGCTGATTATAGTGGTGGTGGTGCACACCGCAAAGGACATTAACAGCAGAGAATGAATTTCAAGTCATTAAAATTTACTCCAAATTTACAATACAAATAAAAATGGCTGGATCACCATTTAGATCAAATGATTCCAAACCCCCCCCCCCCCTCCTGCTCCACCAGGGGGGATGCGAGATCCTTTGGGGGGGGGGGCAATGGTTAGTATTATTGTTTATTTTCTAGCATAATTCCAGCATGTGCTCAATGTTTCATCCACTTAGTTCGATACAATATAGCATTAAAAAACTCTACATTTTGAAAAAATATGTGCTGAAGAACAAGTCCATCCATCTCACTAAATATTTTTATTGCCATTAATATATTAAGTTATAAATATAAAGGTTGTAATTTTTAAAATAAACATCCCCCCCCCCCCCCCCCGCTGATATTTTAGTGTAGTTTGAAGTTGAGTGGTAAGGAAATAAATGCTGCATGGGAACTGACAAAGAAATACATAACAGCATCAATGTACGACTGTATTCCGAAGGCCAAAAGGTTAAATAAGATAGGTGTAAAATGGATGAATGTGAACCTAAAACATGAAATCTGGAAAAAGAAGATACTTTGGAGGAAGTACAGCAGGGTGAATAATGGTAATAATCAGTCACATGAAGAGTATAAAGAACAAGCCAGGATAGTGACTCAGTTAATAAGGAAAAACAATAGAGTATGAGCAGAAATTGGCAAATCAGGCAAAGAAAAACCTTAGAGAGTTTTTTTAGATATGTGGCAAGTAGAAGGAAGAATGATCATGGTAAGATGAAGTTAATAAGGCAATAGGATTTGATGACATATCACCATGCATCTTAAGGGAATGTTCCAGGGAATTGGCAGTAGCATTGGCATGCCTGTTTAATAAGAGTCTTACAATAGCACAAATTCCAAGGGAGTGGAAGGACAGTAAAATTGTTCCACTGCATAAAGGTGATGATAAGGCTGTAGATAAGGCTGTAGCAAATTATAGGCCAGTCTGTATATCTGGAGTTGTGGTGAAGGTCCTGGAGAGACTGGTGAGAAGTAGGATACAGAAATGGGTTGATAACAGCAGTATTCTCTGTGGTTTGTTAAGGGAAGAACATGTTTCACTAACTTACTTATGTACTATAACAAAGTGACAAATACCTTGGATAGAGGAGAAGCATATACAGTGGTGTACTTAGATTTTGTAAAGGCTTTTGATAGACTACCACATGATAAACTCTTAAATAAATTGAAACAGATGGGATTGGATAACAGACTTCTGAGTTGGATCAGTGACTGGCTGTCAGATAGGTATCAGAAAGTTGTATATGAGGGGGGGGGGGGGGATTTCAGTATCCCGAAAGAGAAAGGTAACTAGAGCAGTGTGCCACAGGGGTCAGTTTTGGGGACATTGTTGTTCAATTTGTATATGCTAATGATATTGGGTTGGTTTTAACTAGTGATATCCAGCTGTTTGCAGAGGATGCAAAACTGGGAAGATCAATGCAGAGTCAAGATGTTATTGCCTTATAAGAGAACTTGAATAGATTGCATGATTGGGCAGGTAAGTGGAACTATTAGTTCAATGTTGTAAAGTGCAAGTTTTGAGATTTGGTAAGCAATGATGGGATGCAAAGTATACACTTGGTGGGGAAACTTTAACGGAAGTAGAGGAGATGAGAGATCTAGGAGTGATGGTGGACAAGGACCTGAAATTCAGGGGCCACATTGCACAAGTTGGAAAAATCACATAACGGATAATGGCAATGATGTGGAGGACCCTGGCATGCAGAAATAGAGGTTATGATTCCATTGAATAAGGCCTCATATGGATTATTGTGCTCAGATTTGGTCACCAGGTTTTCATGGTGACAAGGATATGTTGGAAAGGGTCCAGAGAAGATTCACAAAGGTAGTTAGTGGTCTTTGGAATGTGGAGTATGAGGACAGATTGAGAGAATGTAAGTTGCAGAGCCTTGTGAATAGGAGGAAGAGAGATGGGGGGGGGAATATGATTGAGACATATAAGCTAGTCAGGGGTTGTTATTGGGTCGACATAGAAGAAATTTTTCATAGAATGGGAGAGAGGAGTAGAACAAGGGGCCATCACTGGAAACTGTATAAGGAGGGTGTGAACAGGGGAGTGAGGAGTAGGTTCTTTGCATGGAGGGTGGTTGGTGAGTGGAATGCATTGCCTGAGTGTATTGTGGGTATAGACACATTGAATCAGTTTAAGGCACGGTTGGATGAGCATTGTGTGCAATAGTGTGACCTCCCACGATGAGTCTCTGACTCCATTGAGGTCAAATGTTAATAATAATAGTAATAATTGTGCACTATCCAAAAACTGTAAGAACATCTTAGTTTTAGTTAGTTTTTATTTTTATTTCTTTCAGAAAACAATATTCAATATTGTTTTCTGAAAGCATAAGGGATAGGGGCACAATGATTTTTTTTATTTTAGAATAAAAAGGGGTGAGCCTAAGAAGTGTGAAAACTAATGACTGACCTAGATTATGTCAAAAAACCTGAAGCCCCAGCACAATTGGAAAACTGCAAAAATCTTCCAATTCTTGACAACTGTTTAACTCATCCCGAATGGTTGTCCTGTATACGATAAATGTGTATACAGTGTATTTACCACCAAAATGTATGGAATATTTTTCATGAAATGTTTGTTAGATGTGCATGCTAACAAATCTGCAGAGTCATTTATTACAGAATTTACATGAAATAAGAGCTTTTTGCTTGCTAGTGACTCGAAAAAGGTACAATCATCAACATTAAAGAAATGCTGGCAATGGTTTTTACAGGATTTAATGTATCGAAGGAAAGGAGAAAGAAATTGTTCTTGGCCATGTATGCAAGAAGTGTTACTGAACCTGCTTCTGAGAGCATAACAAGTATGTTTAATGAAGAAAATCTAGTAGAGTGGATGAACAATGACAAAGAAACACCTATGTCCAGCAATATACTGGCTCTGAAATTATAGACATTGTTCCGAATATGGATAAGGACCACGAAAAAACTGCACTATTATCATTTATACTGATGTATTTCATTTAATCACTTATATCACAATTAACTTATATTTAAGTTTCGAGATCCATGGTACTTTAGAGAAATGGGAGAAGATATAATTGGTGAATCCATGTTATACTGATGAATTATTATTACATGACCTCAGCTGGTCTTGCAAGACAGCTAATCTGGCAAGGCTCTGGAACCAAGGATGCTGGAAAGTCTGAGGTGTACATGTACATCTATAACATCCAAGTTACATAACCTGTATATTATATAGACGTCATTATAGGTCAGAGAGACTATATTTAGAATCAATATCAGGTATGAGGCACTCTCCTAACCTCAATAAGTATGGTTACATTAATTTACCAAAGATCTGAGAGACTGTCTTTTGAAACCTGATAGCCTGACTTCTCTAAATTAACTTTATGGTTATCTGGCCCATAGAGGCTGCCATGTAATGACATTAGTTCTGTTTTTCAATTACAGTTTGAACTGTTTTTCACAATTACTTAGTTCAGTGCTGTGTGCCTGTCACAGTTCTAACGTTGAGCACTGTTATTCAGCTAACGCAGCTTAAGCATGGAACTTAAACTGCTCCTATACAAGATAATGATCAGACCAGTTCTGATGTCTGGCTCACCTGCTGGAGTTGCACAGCAGATTTAAATGTTAATAAACTACAGAGAATCCAAAACAACTGTTTATGAATAGCATTTAACACACTATGAATCTAGATGATAAGTTGATTGCTAATCATAACTTATTTTAATAGTATTACAACATCGAACAAACTATATTCTAAAAAATGTTATTAACTGGCTTATATTTGATGGATTTTAAACCAGCATCTTCAGAGCACACAACATGTTGCAGTTTGCATGCAACAACAAGTGAGTAAAGCAGCTCAAATTGTAATGGACAAAACATCTAAAGTCTTAATTTGGTACCCTCTAACACTGTATAAAGTAAGTGTTACAGTTGTGTAGGAATTGTTCTTAGGATGACAGCCTCCAAAATCTTTGTCAATTAATGCAACCATACTTGTTAATGTTAAGAGAATGCTTCATAGCCACTGCTGACTCTTAAGCATAATAGAAATTATTAGAGGTCTTTCTAACCTCTATATAACACATTGGTTTCCTTCCATCTAGTCCTGTGTGAAGGGAAGTTGAAAGCATCGCCTGCCAGTGCAGACTTGCCATAATAATGGTTGCAAATGTATTTCTTATGTTATTCAAGGCAAATGTTAATAGTTCTTCCTGTATGACTACAGTAAGCTAAGTTACGGTTACAATAAACTATATATATATATATATATCAGATATATGGAATACTTGAAGTGCAGCAATGACTTCACTTCGAGTAGAACTTAGGCTACCAATGATGCTATACTACAGTGTAGGAAGTCTTGGACCCCCCCAGACCACTAAGAAAGAGACTTACTGCAATACCATGACTCTTGCAGGGCAAGCCTACTAGCTGACTGCTCCTGACTAGACCCTCCAGTACCACCAGGATCAATCTCTCCTTTCCTAATATCCAAAGGTTGTATTGCCCAACAATTATTACAGCACAGTGGTGAGTAAAAAGCACTCAACAAAAGCTGAGTGAGGAAAGTATACTGGTAGGCAGAATGGAAACAGAAAAACAATAAAAAGAGCCTGCCAACATGTTCACTTGGAGGTCTCACTCCACCACAAATGCCCTACATGGAAGGGTAATGTTGTCCAAGGAGAAACTTGGACTTAAGCAAACAAAAGGATTGTAAATAGAGCTATAAATACCTTTAAATGTAGAATTATAAAAGAAAACTTGTTTATTCAAATCTAAGTAAAGATTTCCAGTTTGTAAAATGTAACTATAAAAGGATATTCTATGTGAAATGTTTATCAAGATATAAACAAAAGTCCAAAGTTTGCAGGTGAACCGTTCGGGTGAACGTTTGGCTTGAAGCATTTACATGGAAAGCGGCGCTAGCTCATTTTCTCAGAAGATGCGGTATACCGTATCATCTTGCGGGCAAAGGAGGTGAGTGCCGTGTGGAAGAACGCGGCAGTAAAGAGGGCACCAAGGATGCAGAATAAAAGGGGTTCACTCCCCTCTTTCAAGGCTTTTTGTCTTGTTCTCCTGACCTTTTCCGGGTGTTTTATGTGGTTGGATGTTGGGCCTCTCTCTCTCTCTCTTGCCTCCTGATGGATTTTGGATCGCCCTGAGATGTTAGATGCCAGCACCTGCACTTCCAGCGCCCTGACTAACTATCTTCTCTGGACGGAATAGCTGAACCGGCAGCTTTGACGAGGACAAGCGGCAACGGAACCAGACAGATGTGGGCATATCACCAGACGTTCGGGAAAGCCAAGTAGGATGACCTCTATGAGTAACCACGTGGATAAAGGCCAAGCAGAGATGTTCTGACCCCAATTCAAGGAAGAAGGATCGGGCTGCGTAAGACAAAAATGTGAATTAAGTGACTGATCTGTTACTCTTTCCAAGAGCTGGTAACGTACAGAATTTTGTTATTCCTTTCCCACTTAGAGTGAAGAAATGTTATATAGTTAGCTAGCAAGGACAATGTAGTATAGAAGAATGTGGTATAGAAGTGATTATCGATGATAGCAGTGCTTAACTCCACTGAGCATTTTGTTAGAGAAAGTTTATAGATGATTTGTGACAGGTATTTTATGTGAATAACTAATGTAATTTAGAAGAGAACTGAATGGATAAAATTTAAGACTTGTATAATGTGTAGTTTAATGCTTAATCTTATAGAAGGAGCTAATGATTGTATCAAGTTGTGTTTTTAGTTGGTTTAACTAGTTCTTTACTTTAGAATGACATGAAATTGACTGAGTGTATGAATGTAAATGTATCATCTTAAGATCTCAATAAATGTGCTTTGTGTTTTATACCTGACATTGGCCTGAGAATGAATTCAAATTACCACTCATAAAATCGGAACCTAAGCGGAGCAGAATAGATGTTTAAAAGCCACAATTGCAAACGATATTAAACACAGTTGATATAGAGAATTTCGGTACTAAGAATAAGTGTTAGATTCTTCACCTCTGTATGTTATCTGAGAGAGTTTCCCTGGTTAAGAATTCCTTCTAACCTAAAGATATTGGCTGGCGCAGCGTAACAAATAAATTTGCCAGTATCTGATCAGGAGACAATCTCAGACAGTAATCACAAAGGAATTTTGTCCCTAACAAAGGGTAAACCCTTTGTCCGAATAATTGATACACATGCTTAATCTAGAAATTGGCCAGATATATAGATAGTCTTTCTATATCGTGTACTGAAGGCAAAATTTAGGTTTAGATCTTGAGAGTAATTAGGGTAAATACAAATTAGATCTAAATAAGGAAAAACAAGTAGAAATTAAAAAAAAGTCACGAAAGTGGTGACGTAACAATGCAAAGCAGTATTGATAGTTTGGTAATGTTGACATTACCAAAATGAATGACAACCTTTTATCCCATATGTTACCGACAATTTCAATTGGATAAAACACTATATCATCAGGACATGTAAACTTGAAAGTTTCTAAATGTGATAGTGATTTCAGCTAAGTGAGCATCTTTGAAATGCCATGAAGTAAGACATTTGGGTAATTCAGATGGAACTGCATTCTGTCATACAATGTTTCTGGAACCTTGTGGTGCCCTGCTATTCTGCGGGGTTTTCCTAGCATTTCTTAGACCTCCTCCCCTTTCATACCAGCAAAGCAAGGGCTAAATGATGCAGCCTACCTGAATGCTGTTGCTAACTAACTTGTAATAACCATTTATCCTACATGTTGCAGACACTTTCAACACACTATATCATTAGAGTATGCCACTATCACATTCTGTAACCAGGAATGGTTACAGAATGTGATAGTGACTTAAGCCTTGCTCAGGCACTAGATCTCAATTCTGTTGAACGTCTCTGGAATGTGGTGAAACAAGATATTTAAGCAAATCTAATGAAACAGCAGTAATTCATCATGTTGAACTGTGGTAGTTGGAAAGTGTTTCTGGATCCCAATGAAGCAGATATCATGATATTTTTTATGGCTCACAGTGGTCCAACATACTATTAGATGGGCATCTCTAAATAAATTAGGCAAACACTGCATATTTGGTTAACATTGGGCTGCTATCTGCTATCATGAGCATAAAAGATATTAAAATACCAGATGTAGCTGATTGAAAGATGATTGCTGGAAACTTCTTTCACAGAAGCTATCCCTTAACACCATAGAAAGAATTCAGATTTCACAACCACGATTCTGCTCCTTTTAAATGTGTTTCTCTATGCTTTATGCACAAACAATTATAGATTTGCACATTGGGGAATGATAAGTATTTGTTTCCTCAGCGATCACTTACTTTTTTTTTCCAACTGGCAGCTTGATCGGATACTTTTTTCTAACACAGATAATTTATTTTCTTTAAATATTTGAATCGTGCATAAAATTTTCTTTTCTTTTTATACTTTAAAGTGAGCTCTTTCATTTCTTGCATGCTAAAACGTTCGTATGGTTACCTTTCCAAGAAATATATGAGGTATATTGCAGTCATTACTGTGATAAACAACATTGATCGGATACTTTTTACCAAGGGTTGTATATACATACATACATACATACATATTGTATATACAATAATCTCTCAACTATCTGATCACTTTGGAAAATCAATCTGCTGTTCAGTCAACTGAATGTACAGTTACACAATGCTGTTCCAGGAGTCAGATGACATACTAACCCATTCAAGGATTGGTTATTTTGAAGGTCTGGTAACTGTGAGATCACTGTATATGTATAAATTTTTGCAGAGAATTAATTTTGGTAATATAAAATGTTATTTAAACAGTTGCGAGATGTTTTGTATACTTGCCTATGAAAAGAAGCATACTTCTGAATCATAAAATCTGAAAGATTTTCTATGATTGGTTCACTATGTAGCAATAGAAATTGTTCTCGACATACCTGCGAAATATTAAGAAAAAACAAAATGCATTAAAATCTAAGTAATGCTTTCATTTTCATCAAGTTGGCATGTTAAAGTAATTCAATTGGAAGTAATTTGAAGATAAATAAATTTTAATAAGGAAATTAGTAATAATAATAATTATTATTATTATGTGATACCTCCAGGGAGTCCAAAGACTCATCGAGGGAGGGCACCTACTCTACAACTCTCTGTCTCCACACACCAACTCCATGTACTGCCCACCACCACCACCGCCAGTAGTATTTTTACAGACAATCACAAACATCCATGCCACGGCAGGATTTGAACCCACAGCCTTTTGGCTGGAGAGAAGAAGTTACACAAACCACTCGGCCAATCAGGCTGGCAAAATAATAATTAAGTCTTATCCTAGTTGAGATAATGGGTAAATTTTCTTTCTCCATTTGTATGACTTACCAATGAACTTGTTGTGCAATACTATGATCCTTGCAATTTCAACTACTTGAGACAAATTTTGAAAAGTCAAGGAGAAATAGATTACATTCTGGGATGAAGCAGATCTCTAAATCTTCCAGTTCAACATCACAAACATATGTGGTCACCATTTCAGCCATACAATATCTTACTTTCCATCTCCAATCTTTAAAAATCATCTATTCTTTCATTAGAAATTTCATTATGACTTACAACAAGTTTCTTTTTATATTTAGTTATAAAATATGTTGAATCCATAATATCTTCCATTTTGATATCTTACTTACGCCAAATTGAAACCTTTCAACTTTGTAATTTCAGTAATTAACTGTGATTACTTTCCTCAATCACTATTACTCATCTCGCCTGCACACATAATTTTGGTCATTGTCTACTTTTCTAATACTATGAATCATTATGACCATTTTAATTTTCTTCAAATTTGGAAAGTAGATTTGATATCTCTCTTGCATTTCCTATCAACTTGCAAAAAACTGTTCACGTACTTAGATTATCATACAATCTCAAACCCTCTACAAACCTTTTCACTACTTTTTCACTTGCTAGGCATCTAAGTATACAGCATATGTCGTTTGCCATATATAAACAAATTAGATCACAACTTGGTACTGCTTATACTGTAAGACAGGCAAACTGGCCAGAAGAACACTATAGCAGACAATGTAGACAGAATTAATTGCCCTGTCATAAGCAGTATCAAGTTTCTAAGAAGCAAAGTTACTTGGCCAAGAGACCACTGAACCTATACTGAAGCTAATAACATTTGTGAATGAATTATTAGCACATCAAACACTGACCTGAAAGAGTTTGAAAAAGAAAGTTTGCATCAAACTCAAGTTTCAGTTGCAACTTCTAGTTTCCAACCTAAGCTACTGGTCATAACATTTGTCTAATTGTGCTTCCCATTTTGCATCCAAAGGATTTCTTACTGCATTAATGATTGCAGAGAAAGTCAGTTTTCTGGTATTTTACTCTTTCTTCAAGTTTTGTATTTATTATTTCGGTCAATATTTACTTACCATTAGCAAACATAATTCAACACCACTGATATTTTATAAGAAAGAGATTGGAAGAATCTTTAACATTCTACAACAGATCCCATATGTCCTGAATAATGTAAACTAGCTTCTGTCTATATGTTGCCTTTTCATGAACTCCTATAACATTAGTATTTATCTTGCAGCTTGAAAATTAATTAGAAACTTCTCAACAAATAATTTAAAACAAAAAAATTTATATTAACTGAGCGCCCCAGCCCCCCATGATTCAGTTGGCAAGACTAAAGTTCAAATCCCATCTAGGATGTGAAGAATCTTTATCACTGTTTTTCAACTGCAGGCAAGTTAACTGGTCTCATACAGTGGTGGCAGGGTTTTTCATTCCCAGAAACTTCTATTGGGTTTTCATTCCACAAAAAAAATCAACCTGGCCAGGATTATGTACACAATTTACAGCCATGGACAATGCAGATAGAATTAACTTCCCTATTATAACCACTATCTGGTTTCAAAGAACCCAAGTTACTTTACTATGACAAGTCATTTGGTACAAAAGGGAAGATGGAACAGGATATATATATACATTTTCATGCACAGAGTACTGGTGTAAACGACCACTAATAATGAATCTAAATGACCACCAAAATGGTACAAACAAAAAGAAAGAAGGAACTTGATGATGTATTTTTCTTGACCAACTGTGGTTATAACCTTTGGAGAAAACAATATGAGAAAGACTTCCAGAAAACAGAACAAAAGGGGGAAGATGAGTAGTTGGTTCAGTTTAATACATATTTTAAGACATTGAATACATGAGGGTATAAAGTAGACTACTTCCTTATATGCATCTTATATAATGCAAAATAGCCTATAACAAAGATGGCATAGTATTTCCTTTGCAGGACTCAAGACTCTAGTTCACATAATAAAATCCTGAAGATATAAACTTAATAAACTAAAGGCAGTTCCAGATCCAAATCTGACTGCCTAACAAGAATTCTAAATGATCACCAAATTGATGTTCTTGTTCTGAGAGATATTCAAACTTAAGTGTGTTTGTATTTTTTGGCCTTGAGGAAATTTACCAACTTTATTCATTGAAATTTCTGAATCTTGCTTTCTTTGAACACAATAGCAGTACTCGGTCAACCATGCGGATGTCGACCGATGCATCTAGACTAGCATCATCACAAAAATCAAGTGTCATTAACAACGTGGATTTTTCAAGGATGGTTTGATGTTGTGAGAGAAATATGTATGCATAGCAAAAGTGAAAAATGTGTTTATGGAGAGGCTGAACAGGAGATGAGAAAAAGTGTAGATTTGTAAGAAGTGCAATATTTTGTTACGCTATGAGTTAATGAATGAGAAACACACTGAAGGAATGAAAGAAAATGGAAACAAAACGAAAGCTAGTGAGACTGAGGGAGTGAAAGAATGCAAGAATGTAGAAGCAAAAGTAAGTGATAAGGGAGCAAAAGGAAGTATAAATGATGAAACGGAAGTAAGGTGTGGCAGAACAAGAGGTAGTGAGACTATGGGAGTGAAAGAGAGTGAAATCGTCAGAATGCAAGATTTGAAGAAAGTGTTATTCAAAATGAAAAATGAAATGAGGAAAGATGAAATGAGTGATATTAGATATTTGGAGAAAACAAATGAAAGTGTGTAAAAGAATAGAATGAAAGAAAAAAAGGTTAAAGAGAGAATGAGTGATTCGAGAATAGCAGTGTGTGGAGATTCCATTATTAGAGGATTAGTTAATGAGAGAGAGAGTTCATAAGATCTGTTATCCAGGAGGGAGAATGAGCAGGATAATATATGCTTCAGAAATGAGGAGGAAACATACAAGAGAATTAGCAGTGATTATGGAAACAAATGATTTAAGAGGGCATAAGGAGAATGTAATGGTGAACTGAATTGAATAATCAGGAGGGTATTGAGGAAAGTGAAAGATAACAGTATAGTGGGAAAGATAGTCAGTTTGCTTCTGATATGACAATGATGAGTTGAGAAAGAGAGAAAAAATCATAAATGGTATGCTAGTGGAGCTGTGTGAGAAGGGAGTGCAGTCTCTGGATGTATGGCATGTATTGCATGGAATCATACAGACATGGCGAATTGTATTTGAATGGCTTTGAAGTGAATGAACTGTCCTAGATGGAAGTGCAGAGTGCAATGCAAGCAAGAGTAGAAGTAAGATATGAAGTGAAAGATTGCTAGAGTGGTATTGAAGAGACAGAAGTGCTTGGCAGTGGAAGAAACAGTAGTAGTAGTGCGAGATGAAGAGAGAACAGGAATGCAAGAGGACCAGCAAAACAGGGAGAGCTCAGATGCACATGGAGACATGGCTTTGGATAGTGGATGTTGGAAATAGTAGCAAATGTATATATGTATGGGAATGATCAGCATAAAAATAGAATAGATTGGGATGTCAATGTAGTAGTTGAGACTGAGAAGACATATATGGTAAGTGGTAATAAAGGTGGCTGGGCAAGGGCAAGTGTGGTGGGGAAATCACAACCAACAAGTGGATTGGGTAGGACCTGTTATAGATCTAAAAGTGAACTGCAAATGCCAAGAGTTACAGAAATAAGTGTGATGAAATTTTTTCACTAGTCGGGTTAATTCACTCCAAAATCATTGTAATAAGTGAAACACAGTTGAATGAAGATGATATCCTAACAGGAATAGAAATGGAAGGCTACAGTGTTTTTTGCAAGAATAGAAAGAACAAGAAGGGATGGGGAGTACTGATGATGATAGCAGGGGAATTATGTCCACATAAGCTAGATATGAAAGAGGAAAATCCTGGCAATGGTTTTGAGGCAGTGTGATGTGAGTGAAAGTTGACAAGAAGAGATATTAAGTTGAATGTTGCTATAGGCCAGAGAATATGGTGGGAGGAAATGAAGAAATATAAGGAACTTTGGTTACCGAATAAGGAAAAGGTGATTAATATGGGTGATTTTAATTATGGTGGTACAGATTGGAATGATGAGCTAGCATTTGGGAATAAGGAAAATAAATTTCTCGAGTTCTTTAGACAAACCTACCTCACGTGTCTTCCTTTACATACTGCCTGAGGAAGATGTGTCTCAAGAACTCGAGACACACCTACCTCAGGCAGTATGTAAAGGAGGACACGTGAGGATCGAGAGTTTTGGATCTGATCATTTCATCAGAGAATGTAATTGTGAATGGAGTTTCGCACTTCCTCTCCAGTTGGTGAGAGTGATCAGGAAGTGATCATCTGGATTGTGGCTAGCCATTTGAAGACTACTTCTGTGAGGAAAGGATATATGTGGAAGTACAAGGCTGGTGATTATGGCAAGCTTAAGCAACAGCTTGGAGCTATAGCATGGAATGAAAAATTGTGCAGAAAACAAATGATGCTCGGGAACTAACAAAGAAATACTTAACAGCAACAATTTGTGAATATATTCCAAAGATCAAAAGGCTGAATAAGGTAGGTGTAAAATGGACAAATGAGTGGGGATTACACATGAAATCTGGAAGAAGAAGGCACTTTTGGAGGTAGGACAAGTTGAATAATGGTAATAATCAGGTGCATGAAGAGTGTAAAGAGCAGGAGAGTAACTCAGTTGGTAAGGACAACAAAAGTGCAGTACAAGTAGAAATTAGCAAATCAGGCCAAAAATAACCTTTGCGAGTTTTTTTGATATGTGGCAAGTAGAAGTAAAAATGAGTATGGTAAGATGCTGTTAATGGGTGAGAGAGTGGGAGATTGATGACTACTGCAGAAGAGATAATGAAGTGTTCAGTGAGTAGTTCATCAGGATGTTTCATCCTCAGTGTGAAATCAGAATATATATATATATATATATGAGGAGTTAAGTAAGCTAGATGTCAATAAAGCAATAGGATTTGATGATGTATCACCACGTGTCTTGAGGGAATGTTCTTAGTGAGTTAGCATCGGTCTTGGGCTATCTGTTTAATAAGTCTTGCAACAGCACAGGTTCAAAGAGAGTGGAAAAAAGGTAAAATTTTTCCACTGAATGAAGGTGGTGATAAGGCTGCAGCTACGAATTATAGGTCAATCTGTATATTTATATTTGTGGTGAAAGTACTAGAGATTAGTGAGAACTAGCATACAGAAATGGGTTGGTAGAGAGTAGTATTCTTTATGGTTGTCACAGAATGGGTTTGTTAAAGGGAGATCATGTTTCACTAACTTACTTGTGTACCATAACAGAGTGACAAAGGTCTCGAACAAGGTTGATGCATATACAGCGGTATACTTAAATTTTGCAAAAGCTTTTGATAGACTGCCACATGACAAGCTGTTAAATAAATTGAAATGGATGGGATTGGATAACAGACTTCTGAGTTGGAACAGTGACTGGCTGTCAGATAGTTAACAGAAAGTTGTATGTGGATGTGCAGCTCCCGAATGAGGAATTCACTAGTGGTGTGCTGCAGATCGGTCTTGGGACCGTTGTTGTTCATTTTGTATATTAATGATATTGGAATGGGATGAACTGGCGATATGCAACTGTTTGCAGATGATGCAAAATTGAGAAGAGGAATGGAGAGTCAAGCAGATGTTATGGTCTTACAGGAGGATTTGAAAGTCAGAGGCAACATTGCACAAGTTGTGAAGATGTCACATTGGATAATGTCAATGATGTGGAAGATCCTGATGTGCAGAAATAAAGAGGTTATCATACCATTGTAAAAGGCCTTGATCAGGCCTCATATGGATTATTGTACAGATTTGGTCACAGGTTTTCATGATGATTATGCTGGAGAGGGATACAGAGAAAATTCACAAAGGTAGTCAGTGGTCTCAGGAATGTGGGGTATGAGAACAGATTGAGAGAATGTAAATTGCAATGCCTTATGAATAGGAAGAAACGATATGATTAAAATGTATGAGTTAGTCAGGGGTTATTATCAGGTTAATATGGAAGAGATTTTGCATAGAATGGGAGAAAGGGGGGGGGGGGGAATAGAACAGGAGGCCATCCCTAGAAACGAAACTATATAAGGAGGGTGGGAGCTGAGTAGCAGGTTCTTTGCATGGAGAGTGGTTCTTGAGTAGAATGTACTGCATGAGTGTGTTGTGAATCTAGACACACTGAATGACTTTAAGGCATGGTTGGATGAGATTGTGCGTACTTCCTACGTGAGTTTTTGATTCCATGGATGTCAGATGTGAATAATAATACACAGGATAATATTCACTTCTTCCCAAAGGAAAAAAATCTCTGGACATATCTTAATCTCTAACAGTAATCACCCTAAATAAGGATTAACTACTTACATTAAGAACAATATCACTAAATATACTGTCTAGCAACAAAACTCCAGTGCATATTGGAAAGTCATCAATTCACAATGTAGTGGAAAGAGAAGTAATTTTTTTTAAATTTTTGCTAATAATACTCAGTGAATTTATTGTTTTATAAGTGTGCGAGATAGACAGAGATATGCTATTGGTATTGTTACGTCATCCTGCAGCATCCCTTCCAAACTTTCCTCCCTCTTTTCTTCCAGAGTTCTGCTCCAGTAGGACCAAATTTCCCAGTTTCAGATCCTTGTACTTCCTTAACTTGTTGGTGTATGACCTGGCAGGTTGGGAACACATGTTATTAGATTCTGTCACTAGTTCGTACGCTATTCTATTTTCCCTGATGAGATTATTCAGATATTCGTTGATATCTGGGAACCCAGTGTTTGCCTTGGAACTTCTGAAATCATTGGGGAATAAAGGCTCGAACCCGTAGGGCACAACCGCAGGTGCCTCCTTGGTGGCAGCATGGAGAGCGGTCCTGCAAGTGAAAAGGGTATGTGCAAGGTGAGTGTCCCATTCTGAAACTCACCCTTCTGTTAGCTTGGAGAGTTAGTTTCAAGGTCCGGTTCATTCTCTCGCACATCCCATTTCCTTGAGGATGGTGGTGGTGGTGGTGGGGTGGGGGGGGGGATAGTAAACAGCTTCTTTATCCCCAACAACTTGCAGAGTTGCAGCATCACCTCGGCAGTGAAGTTAGTGCCTTGGTCTGATAAAACGGTTTTTCGGGTGTCCCATATCTTAAAAAAACCAGCTTCAAAAGCTTGTTTGCTATGGTTTTTGCCATCTGATCATTCATCGCTGTGGCTTCAGGAAACCTCAAAAACATGTCAATCATGAAAAGTATATACCTGTTTCCCTTCAAGGTGGTGGGAAGAGGTCCCACAATGTCCATGGCCACAGTCTGAAAGGGGCGTGTGAGGGGGAGCAGGAATGGTTGGAGGGAAGCTTTGCCAGTAAAGGTAGATTTCTGTTGGCATACTTGGAACGAAGACACATAGGTCTCAACATCATCTCTCATCCCCTTCCACAAGTACCTGTCCGTCACCCTCTTCCAGGTTCTATGAATACCCTGATGTCCGGCTAGGACCACGTCATGAAGCGTGTATAGCACCCAAGGAATCATGACTTTCAGAACTAGAATTTTTTCTTTCCATCTCCCTGTGACGTCTTGTTTTGACAACAGAAGACCGTCCTTATCCATGTGTATGGTATCATAGAACATTTGATTGAGCGAGAGGCCCTCTCCACTTGATAATCTTTTGTGCAAACCCCCCCCCCCCCCTACATTGGATCCAATTTCTGGTGTTCAATTATTTCTTGCTTTCCACCGCATAGTTAGCCTAGTGGCTTTGCGCTTCGCAACCATATGTCTGGGGAAGGAGTGTCCCAGGTTCGATTCCCGTTGCAGACGTGAGGAATTTGAGGATCTTCCTCAGGCATAGCCAAGTTAACCGGTCTTGGGCGCAGTCAGTAGGGTTTTTCCCGCTAGTTATCTGGCGTTTTTCATCCCGCAAACAGACAAACCGGCCCCATGAACATATGCCTCTACAGTCAAAAATATATCCCCCCCCCCAGCGGCAGACCAGGCGACGGGTCGGTTGGGAGTAGTACTAACAAGAAGTCGCATCTAAAGTAACACGCGGACCCTGTATGGGAAGTGGGAATAACGCGTAGTAGTAGAAGAAGAAGAAGAAGAATTATTTCTTGCTTTCCCCCAGGTCTGAAGTTGGAGGGGTGGGGCTCCCTTCCTTATTCCTTTCGATCACTGGTACCAGGATGATGTCTTCCTCATGTGCGTAGGAGTCCTCCTCCGGGTTGGGGTCTAGTAACCTAGACAGGTAATCGGCCACACAATGTTCGATTTTCCAGGAATATAGTTTATTTTGACATTGAACTCCTCCTGCATTTCCAGGGACCAGCACACAATCCTTTGATTCTTATCCTTCATAGATGAAATGAAGGATAAAGGCTTGTGGTCTGACCTGAGATGATGAGTTGCCCCAGTAACATGTAACGAAATTTTCTAAGGCTGTATATGATTGCCAGAGCCTCCTTCTCAATTACAGAATAGTTTCTTTCAGAGGGAGACAGTCTTCTACTTATGAAAGCAATTGGTCTGAAGATTTCTCCCTCTGCTTGCTTTAGTACAGCAGCAATAATGTCCTTAGAGGCAACACAGGCAAGGAAGAATGTCTGTCCGAGCTTAGGATGTGTGAGCACAGGCAACATGGTCAAAGCCTGATGGGCCATCTGCTGCTCCCCCCCCATGTAAACTTCATCCCCTTTTTTGTTAGCCTTACTATGGGATCTATAAGTTTGGAGCACTCGGGAATAAATTTCCTATAAAAGTTTACCATTCCCAGATATCTCCTAACTTGTCTTACTGTGGAAGGGGGCTTTGCTCTTAATATGGCATTCACATTACCCTTGGAAGGGACTATCCCTGCTTCACTCACCACGTCCCAAGTATTCTACTTTCTTCAAGAAAAATTTACATTTCGAACACTTGAGTGACAGATGGCTCTGCTTAGTCTGTCCAGAACCTTCAATAGGACGTCCTTGTGTTCCTTCAAGGTGGATGAGTAAATCAGCAGGTCATCCTGGAAGCACAAGACTCCTTTACCTAACACGTCAGCTAACACAGTGTTCATGAGACTCTAAAAACTCATGGCTGAGTTCCTCGCTCCCTGGGGAAGTCGGCACAGTTAGTATTTTTGCCATTTGGTGGTAAAAGCAAAATACTGCCTGTCCTCCATCTTAAGGAGGATTTGAAAATAGAGTTCAGATCTAACTTCGAAAATATTCTTGCTCATTCCAGGCCGACCAGTAACTCCTCTATCGTGCATACAGGGAAATTGATTCGCTTGGTCACCTTGTTGGCTTCCCTTAGATCCAGCACGATTCTCAGGTCTCCATTTGATTTCTCCACAAGTATGAAGGGGCTGTTCCAATGGGAGTTCGATCTTTCAATTATGCCCACCTTCTCATACTCTGTCAAGAGCCTCTCTAAGCTGTCCAGGTGTTTCAGGAGGCTTTGATATTGTTTTACATATATTGCTGTCTCTGAGGTGACTTGAACTGTCTGCTCTGTCACATTTGTGCAAGAGAGGGGACTGATCCCTTCTGTGAATACCTTGGGATATTGCCTGTATGCTAACTGGAAAAATTCCTTGAGCTCCTCTTTAACAAGATTGGAGTCATGCAATTCCATGGCATTGTGGATAAGCCTTTCCTTCCACTCATGATGATTCTTCTCCAACCAACTCACATCAATCTGCATAGTTTCACTTGTTATGCTCTTATTGTCAAGACTGTGTTTAGGTTGGAAAGTTCTCCCACAGAGGGATAATGATTGGTTTACAAAGTCACACACCAACTGATTTCTTCCTAAAAAATACATACCCAATATAATCTGGTTACTCAGGTCTGGAAGTTCAGGGAGAACTATCAGGTCGTGCGTAAGGCTCACAGGGAAACAAGGCATGGATATCTTTACATTTATTTTGGTAGTGGAAGAAAGCTCAATCCTGGCAATGCCCACGATTTTATGGGGGTTTTGAAGCTCAATTAAGTTGTTGGCACTCAGGGTGGTAAGCTTCTTGAACAGTGAATATGGAATAACTGATACATGGGCTCCTGTATCTAGTAAGAAATTGCAAGGAGTTCCTTCTATGAATCCTTCAATTAGGGTGAGGTTCTTTTCACCTTGTACTCTGCTGAGTTCACGCTCTGCATTCTATAGATCTTACCCTCAGCGTCTACCTCTGGAGCCAGCCAGTTCTTGCCCTTCCGGGGAGTCTCTTCGTTGATTCCTCTAGGACTAGTTTCCTCAAGTCAGTGGCCTGGGCCATGTCCCTCAACACCCTCTCTCTTTCTCTGGCTGCTTTGTAACACTCATCAAGGTTCTTTACTCTCTTCATGTAGACACTCTCTTGCAATTCACAGGAGAGGCCCAACCGGAACTATTTGAGTGCCATCCACTCAAGATGGGCTCCTTCCTCTGGTGAGGCTCTCAATTCTTGGGTGAGTGTCAATATTCTATTCACAAAACTAGTCACTCCTTCCCCTTTTCTTTGCAGGCAATTGTACAGTTTTCCAAGTGTTTGAATGATTCCTCCTTTCCAAGAGAATTCAGAGATCAGTATCTTTTTAAATTCTTCATAGCTTAGGGTCCTTCTTAAGATGGGCTGCGAGTTGAAAACTTTCCTCGCGTTCCCTATTAGCCTGCCACGTATCAGTGTGAGGAGCTGTAGGTCGCTCCAATGGCCAACCCTCCTAAGCTCTTCTATGTATCCCAAAAATGTTCCCACATCATCAGTCCCTTCTCCTGAGAACTGAGGAAAAATCTGTTGGGGGCTCATGGTCTTAAAGAATTCCGAGTCATTTAACTCGGAGCTAGACGGAAGAGACGTACTTGTACTTTTAGCTTACACTATTACACAAAAGTCAGTTTTCAAAGTTCCCTTTCCAAAATTTCCTGATTGCTGTGCATGAGACTAAGACCAACTCACTGTGCTTGATCCAATTCCTTTATTTTATGGATTAGACACATCGTGTCAGCTGTGGCATTGTTAAAGTTGTTGTTTTGCTGTATTTTCACTACTATTATCTTTCCTGTGCCAACTAAGAATAAATCTCTAAACAATCTCTCTGGGAAGCATTTCCCTTTTCAAGCTCTGACAATATTTGTTTGTTTTAGTTGCGCCAGTTAGAGCTTTAGGACAGAAAATTCTTGTCCAAAGAAAATTTCCCGGAGGTCAAGTGTTACCTAACTTTATTAAAATAATTAAGTAGCTTTAGAAATCTTAGCATACAGTCATGGCCAAAATTGCTCTTAACTTTCTTTATATTCCCCTTATGCATAAGTCCGTAATTTTATGAGTGGTAAAATCAGTCTCATGCTCAGATAAAACTCAGGCTTAGATAGAAAAACATGTTTATTAAATAGCTAAAAGGATTACAATTAAGTTTAACATATCAAAGCAAAATTCAATAATTTCATTACTAAATTACTAGTTAAACAGAATAAGAAAATTACTCAAACTGACAAGCATACTATTCACATTCCAGGAATAAATTAAGTTCACACATAGCACAAAATATAAGATCAATTTCTAAACTAAACTTTCTGTCATTTTGACTCCTTTACATTAAATTAGGAACTGCACAATCTTAAGTTCTCAGACTACCAGTCCAACACAGTCTTTAAATCACTGAGCACAAAGTTACTTTAAAGTTCTTTTTCTTTCTAGTCAGAATCTTGTTCCTTCTTTCCTCTAAAGTTAATTATTACATAGGTAAAAAAGTTTCAGTACTTTACCACCTTGACGTGAAGATGTTGTGGTTCCTTCGTCCGTCCTTTGTGAGGGGATATCTTTCTGCTACGGTAGATTGCTGCCATGTGGAAGTCATGTGTTCGTTACGAAACGGCCACTTTTCTTTGCTGGACACTCACTTATCTCATGGATTGCTGTCACTAGCTCGACCTCCATCAAAAGGAATCCTTTACTATCTCAACATCGGCGAAAGCTTTACCGATGGCCCAATTTGGAGAACTGCTGTCATCTCGTGTATAGCATGCCTGACTCCTTCAGTTAGCAACCGGGAAGTAGACTCCCATCCATTGCTGCCGATCGGTCAGCACGAGAAAAACCAGAACAGAAAAAAACAGGGGGGTTCAAACACACATGAACTCATATTTATCCTGTCACAGTGCCCTCTTTCCACATTCGAATCTTATTCAAGGCACCTTCCTATTCGCTCTTATGAAGTGGCATCATACCTCTCTCCTCGATGAGCACTCTTTTTGTAGAACGCGAGTTCCATTTGCTTTCAACAAACGCCTTCACCTAGGGGTTTACGTCATCGACGGTGGTCAGCAAGCAACCTTTGGACTCTTGTTAGCACTCAGATACACGTTTTTGTATAGAGCATAATTAAACATTAACGTTTTAAACAATATATTTATGTTTAGACATACAATCTTTCTTCTATTTTTACTTCTTACTAAGGTAAAAAATGTGACATGTTCTCTCATATAATATGCTTACTTTGCTAATAGTACAAGTATTTTATTACTTATTGTGTTCTTGTTAAATCTTGAATGAATGATTCTTTTGTTGAAAGAGTCCTCATTCAAGATCCAACAGTATGGTACCTATGCATAGCAGAACAATAGTGATCAAGACAGCTTTGTTGGATGAGTTAAATTTGCATAATTTTGTGAGATGGTGAAAAGATTTATGGAAGGAGAGTGGAAATGGTGAGAGATTGTGCAATAAATGCTTTGAAAATGAATATGGAGAAAATAAATTGCGTGATAGTAGAGTAGAGAGAATTGATATAAGACCGGAAAATGTAAATATTGGTGATAGTACTAAAAGTGTGGTGGTGGTGGTGGAAAGGAAACCGTAGAAGACCTGAATAAAAAAAAAAAGTGTGTGCTTGCATGTAGTCCACATGATAAAGCAAGATTGAAAGGTTGCAGAAACAGCAAGAGATCGGTTGAACTGAAACCAGAAAAAAACAAAATGCAGCTTATTACACTAATTGGTGGGAAGGTTTAATTCTGAAATTCCTAGGGGGTCATAACTTCTACTGAGATTGTTAATCTTGTAAATATTATGCTGTCAGATAAATGGATTCAGGCATATTCTAATGACTTCAGAAGTAAAGCTAAAATAATTCCATAAGCTAAAGGAATGGTCTTCCACAAGGATCTGTGCTAGTTCCATTGCTTTTCACTCTCAACGCCTGTGACATCCCCAGTGCTGTCTCATGGAAATTTATGTATGCAATTGCAACCCAGAGCATCTCATTTCATCTCTGGAATAATAAAATCAACCAACTTACTAACTTCCAACACTCACTTAGTAATGTTGCTCCTCCTTCATTATGGAGAAAAAGAGCTTTAGGCAACCTATGGAATAATATTATTGAGAACAGTGACCCCATAGTGAAGATATCTCACATACAGCAACTCAGAGAATGAAGCCTAGACAACTTTCCTGCTGCTGTGCAAATGCATGAAGCCTTTGATATTGCAAACTATACTAGTAGAAAGACATCACTAATTTACACGACTATTCCACATCCAACTGCCAGACTCAAGGGTTTTAGACTTTCCAGGACATCTATGATCTACACTAAACTGGATCAGGACAGGAAATGGAAGATGCAAACAGATGCACCACAAATAGAAAGGGACTGACTCTTCGTATTATAACTATAGTAATTCATCATGTTGGAGGCTTAATGGATTTTTTCCAACACTCAAAAAGAATTAAAATAGAGTTTAATACTTCCTATATTTCGTCCTAGTCACTAGGACATCTACGGAGATTACAAAAACAATTAATGTAACATGCACACTTAATATTGTAAGATTTGTGTGTGCATGTTACATTAATTGTTTTTGTAATCCCTGTAGATGTCCTAGTGACTAGGACGAAATATAGGAAGTATTAAATTCTATTTTAATTCTTTTTGAGTGTTGTAAAAAATCCATTAAGCCTCCAACATGATGTCCTCACAGCACTTAAGCCTCTACACACGAAGTATAGTAATTCAGTTCAGACCATTAACCACATCACTGGTGACTCTCCTGTGTTCTCTTATCCTGAAACTTATATGGACTTTTTTATGTTAAATATGAAGTTTAATTATAGATTCAGAATCTGACTGCGATGTTTTTTCTGTATGTGTGCATCATTTGTTAAATAAATAAACTGAATCCATGCTGAATTTTTTATCCATGGTTGCCTTTATATGTTTATAAAGCAGCAATTAATAATAATGTACTATTAAAGGTACCTAGTGAATGTGAAGTGTGCTGCATGTCTAAAACTAAGCTAGGATAGATGTGACATGGCAGGTGCTTTTGCAATATTAAGGTATGTTACTTAACACCTAAATAAGCAAAACAGCAGGTGATTAGTGAGATTCTGGGTGAAATTAAATCACTGGTTCCCAAGATAATTAGACTATGCACAATCACTCTCAGTGAGGTTACTCATGACAGATGACAGTCACAGAATGAAAAATATATTTCAGTTTTCATATAAAGTGATGGTTCTATTGATTTTAATAAAAATTAAACTTGCTCATCAAGTTTTCCTCAAAGTCTCAAATATTAAGTTTCATCGAAACTGGCTCAATCTATATTGTTTTGTGGGTACACAGACAGACATCTCAAAGCTACTTAAGTGTTATTTGCTAGTGAATGTGCTGAACAAACTCCTCTTCCTCCAAATGCCAATATTTGCAAGGAACTAAGAAATAATAAAATTCAGTATACAGTTAATACACAAAAAACTTCAATATGTTGATGAATAAGCAAATACAGCATATATTTATTACAGTATAAACCATTACCTTGTTCATAATATTTACACTAGAAGCATGAGTCCAATAGCAATCATGAACTGCAACAAATGTTATTCCTTGCCTTAAATGGTAAAAAAGAAAGAGAGAAAAAAGCAATTGTATTAGTGATCTCTTTTATACTTGTATATAGAATTATATACATATATAAAATAACCATAAAATTAAGCACAGGATTGTCAAGGAGGAATGGCCAGACTTCAAGAATGATTCCCCGAGTAATTTTAAGCAAAAATAAATAAATAAAATAAACTACCATTTTTACTTCCAAATCCTTGAGTGATTTGTAAGCATTTTGACATTTCTGTCCTTTTCACAAATGTCCCAATCAGTGACACAATTCTCTTACAGAATAAATTTCCATCTGATATTATGGCCTCTCTTTGTCCACATGCTAGTTCTGGAGTTACTTTGTGACAAAATAATTTTTACCCACAAAAAGAAGTTAGAGCCATGGGCTCACTACTACTATCCCCCTGTCCATTGCTTACTTTTATATGGAAGCTTTTAAACAATGTATTCTAGATTCCTTTACTTTAAAACCAACAGTTTGCTTACGTTGATAATGTTTTCATTATCTGGCCACATAGCCACCAAAACTTTAAACACCTTCCTCAGCACCTAAACAACTGATACGAATATAATTTATCATTAATGAAAATCAAAAACTCACATTCTTTCCTGGATACACTTGTCACGTCTTCCTTCAGGTAGTCTATCCTTCACTGTTTACCACAAGCCCACAATAATAGCCAATACATATGCGCTAACTGTTATCACCAACTTCACAAAAACTTGGAGTAATTACCATCCTCAAAAACAGAGCTATAACAATTTGCTCTAATAAGCAATCTCTAAAAATGCAAATAATATAGATTACAGTAAAATCACAGCTATTCCATACATCAAAGGATTATCAGATAAAATAAATAGAATGCTACACCATTGCAACCTTAATGCTACTTTTAAACCGCTTATAAAATTAAAAAACATATTCAACTCTCCAAGGATCCCCTGCCCTCCCTGGGGTATAAGGAATCCATTGCACATGTAAGTTACCATATATTGGTGAAACCGGACACACAATTCCAATTGGAGAAAAAAGAACACAAATGAACAAAACTACTAAAACACCTTTCGGGGAGCCCTGTAACCCCAAGAGAGCATGTCTCTCCTGGGTGGCAGATAAGGGAGCCCACCATGTATGTGTATATATGGAGATTAATAATGTTTGAATGACTAAACACCGAGAATAATAAAGAATGGGGTTTAATAGGAACACTACTAGTTTTGTTGATAAACAACTTCTTCAGGTGTCTAACTGCAAATTATATACACAAAAAACTACAGAAACATTACCTAATAACGACAACAGATCTAGTATAAACTGTGGTATAGTTTAAACTGGATTACGTGCTACAGTTCCAGCTGTATGTAACTGCGTGCGAGAGATATCGCAAGAAAACCAGTACTGAACAGTAGTGTTATGTCTTGGTTTCGTCCCTTTTATTTATATTCGAGGTTTCTATTATCTATCACTTAAGGGCATCAGCTATTCTGTTGCCGACAAATTTATAATTGTTTAAAACGACTGCACCAGCCGGCAACTGAATTCTGATACACAATCAAACAATTCAAAATATTAAAGGAATCACGTGATATACAGTCGTGGTCCCTCCCCTTTTTCTTGTGGCAATGGATTCCCCCGTTACTCATGCAGGTCCAAAAGTTTAATAAGTGGTAATTCAAATCTCAGAAAACGACAGACTCATGAACTTTGGGTTAAAGAAATATATTTATTTTAAACATTTACATATATACACTTTAAATAGTAATTTCAATACTAAAGAGTCTGAACTCCCCCCCCCCCCCCTTTTATGTTAAGATACCCAAAATATCTACTCCTAAATTTATTCTAACAGTCCCACACTTTCTTTTTTGTTACTATGTTCAGACTCTGTTAATTCATACAGAGTTACTCAGTTCCCACATATAAAAAAACAACACATGCACATAGTTATATACAATCCTTGTGTAGAGCATATCAGACGTATTCCGTCTTGTATTTTAACATGGGATAATATTTTAAACAGAATGGGAGAGGAAAGATTAGCAAAACAAGTGTTCTCTGCCAGGTTGGCAGGAAAACGACCCAGAGGAAGACCAAGATATAGGTGGATTGATACGGTACAAAGTGCCTTAGACGATAGAAATATAAGATCTGATAATGTTGGAGTCTTGACAAGTAACAGACTGATTTGGAGGAAAATTGTAGATAGGAAGTTAGTAATGATGTAATTTTTTCATGTAGTACTGTCATATCCTGTACACCCCTTGAGGGTACATGGCAGGAATTTGATGATGATGATGATGATAATATTCTTATTTATGCTCAGGCTTTATCCTCCCCCAAATTAGTTAATATTCAAGCTAATTTCTAACATAATATCATAAGTGTTCTTCCAAATAAACAGTTTGAAGGTTTGGTTCCTTTCTCAGCACAAGCTTAGAGTGGCACCAGCTTATTTGACATAGACATATTAGTCCAAAAACAGTCCTTTAGGAATTATATGAAAGTTAAATGTGTGGAGCTCCCTAATTCCTTGGTTCCTATTCCTTCTTTGGTTACTATTCAAAATGAGTATGAAAACTTGTACATTACCATTCTTGTCTTTTCATGGAGTTGCTGAGACTTCCTTGATTACACTTCCGCATTTTCTCACCAAGTATTCTCATGGCATCTGCGACTTACGTCTATCATCTTCGAAAGGTTCACCTTTTGCTGACTACACGTTGACATAACTAACCAACGGCTCTTTACTGGAATTCCGACCTCATTCCTTCGGTGACTATACTCGGCATGGCACGTACAGCAACCGGGAGATTATTGCTGGGTACCGGCAGTAAGCTTCTGCAGCTATCCAGGACTTGGATCAGGAACGCAGGAACAGAAAACAAGAGAAGCCATTGAATCTCGTGCCGGCCCTTATATTGTAAATGCGAGCACCCTCTCTCGATGATTACGTCATGCTCTTAGTGGCGGCCGATTGGTCACCGCAACTCCGAACTGTTTTGACATGGCTCTAATACATATATCATCTTATATACATCTAATAATAACATTTCAGTACTGATACATAATTTTCCCTTGTTAATTTTTAGACAGACATTATCAATTTTAATTATGGACTTCTCAAAATCACTTAATATCTACAACTAAAGATGGTTAGACATACTTCTGAGTGAGCATATGTATGTCCTTATCCTTAGATCTAATCGTTACCGTATGTTGGGTCGGAAGCAGGATGACTCACCAATAGTGAATCAGCACTTTTTCCGACACAACAGTAGAAATGTGCGTATCAGATAAATTGTAGCTGAGGCTATTATTCAGGTGGGTTGAATCAAGTGAAATTTCTTTAGATTCGAGAATGCGTCTCTCAAGTTCGTTATAACACTTATGTATGTTTGAAGTTTGAGACCAGTCTATAAGATGTTGGTGGCCTTCATCGGAGGTTAGAGAGAAAAGGACATAGCTGAAGAGAGCACTAGCTTGGGTTCTGTTGTAGGAAATATCTCTTTGATGTTCCTCAACACGGAAAAGGAAGGATAGATTTATCTGTCTGATCGTAGTAAGGCTTTCCACAATTACACATAATCTTGTAAACTCCTGGATACTGAAGGAAATGATGTTTTTCTTTAGGTCGACTGAGGATGGAATGGAGTTTAGGAAATGTAGTTTTAATGTTGAATTCCTTAAGAATTTTAGCCAGTTTAGGAGAGAGGGAACTGATAAAAGGCAAAGAGATAAAATTTCACTTGATTCAACCCACCTGAATAATAGCCTTAGCTACAATTTATCTGATATGCACATTTCTACTGTTCAGTACTGGCGTTCTCGCGATATCTCTTGCACGCAGTTACATACAGCTGGAACTGTAGCACGTAATCCAGTTTAAACTATACCACAGTTTATACTAGATCTGTTGTCGTTATTAGGTAATGTTTCTGTAGTTTTTTGTGTATATAATTCTTTGTAGTTAGACACCTGAAGAAGTTGTTTATCAACAAAACTAGTAGTGTTATTATTAAACCCCATTCTTTATTATTCTCGGTCTTTAGTCATTCAAACCTTATTAATCTCCATATCATTTTCACCGAGTAAATGAATTGGAATATGTGTGTGTGTGTGTGTGGTGGGGTGGTCCAAATATACTGAATAAGAACTCGTGGAACAACAGAAGCAATCATCTTGATTGTAAGGGAAGTGGCACACTCCCGTGGTCCCCTAGCTGGATTTATCCACTTCTTCTTCTAATTTGAGGAAGATCCACTCACTTTAATCTTTCCTATAAGGCCTTATCAGCCAACTCTTCTTATTTTATGACCCTTATACTATTAGAGTACCCGAGGGCCATGGAGCTTTACATTTCTGGCCTTATAACCATGTCCCCTCTATAAACTTTTACTATAATTCTACTGTATTCTACTATAATCTACTCTTTCCCCTTCAATATACCCTATTCCTCCAATGGGTTTAAATCTGGAAGAAGGCCAGTTCAGTAGCCTTAAGGTAGCAGCCCTACCACTGAACTATCCCTCGTCAGGCTAATCACCTGACATGGAGAACATACGTAATCGGAATGAATCTATTGAAAATGACCCTGGAATGGATAAGGTAAAACGAAAATAGAAACGACAAAATATAATATATATAGGAAACTGGAATATAAGAGGAATAGCATATAAAGAAATAGAATTAGACCAAATATTAAATGAAAGAAATTTTAAAATAGCAGTAATCACTGAAACAAAAAAGAAATTAAAAGGAACCATGAGAACTGAAAATTTTAATGTGATATACAGTGGAGTTGACAGAGACCAAAGAGCACAAGCAGGAGTCATGATTTGGATTCATAACTCCCTCTCAAAATAGTTAAAACATTATAAACTATGAAATGAAAGAATAATAGAAGCTAGAATAAAAATAGATAGAGGTTATTTAACAATAATTGGTTTATATGCCCCAGAAGAAGGAAGAGAACAGGATAATATTGAATTTTACTATTGACTAATACTAAATTCCTGTTACAAAACATATAGCAGAATGTTAAATAGCAAATTAATGAAATATACTGCAAACTTTATTTTAGAAGTACAGAATGGATTTAGAAAAGGATGATCAAGTATAGACCCAGCCTTTTGCCTAAAATTAATAATAGAGAAAAGAAGAGAATATAATTTAGAAACACATATTGCATTTATTGACTTTGAAAAAGCATTTCACAAAGTTAAAAGAAGCAGTGGGGGTGCTTAAAGGTCAAAGCTGTATAACTGAGAGGAGACCTCCACATAGCCTTTAAAGGAATGCGGAGAGCCGACCAGGACTTCTGACCTAATGTCCAATCCTCACCTTCTCGTGGTGCACCCTATTGGGTATCTACCTGGATACTGAACGAATGAGGATGGGCTGGTAATTTGGGATTTAGCCGACCAAATTGTATTCTTATTGGTTAAACCAAAATAAAAAATGATGGTACAACATGACAAAATTTCATGCCGGCTGGGGCATCGCCTGGTTAAACAAGGCCCCCGTTGTTTTCGCCAGGGAACCAGGGCGAACAGCGAAGAGTCAGCTACTGGAACAAATCTGAAAACAAACCCCAACTCAACATCACCAGAGTTAAAGATCGGTACTATCAACATAAGAAGCCTGAATGGCAAAGAAATGGAGCTAGCTCAGGAATTAGATAAGTACCAGATCGACATAATAGGAGTGACTGAAACAAAAAAGACAAAAACTGGTGAGATCTTTGTGAGCAATAAATACAAAATGTTATATTCAGGCAATGACAATCAAGGAAAAGAAGGAGTAGCCATAGTATTCAACACAAAATACGAGGCTAGTCTTCTTGAATGGCAGTCAGTCTCAAGTAGAGTAATGTGGGCAAATATGAGAAGGAGGAACTGGACAATGAGACTTATTTGTGCCTATGGTCCCACAGAAGGCTCTACTAAGGTAGAAGTGGAGGAATTTTTTGAGGCTTTAGAAAAAGCAAATGACACAATGAAAAAGGAAAAGTTGGTCCTTGTTGGGGATCTAAATAGCAGAGTACCAAATGATTGTGAGACATACAAAAATATTTTGGGAAACTTTGGAGAAAAGAGCAAAGCTAATAATAATGGCAAATATCTGTTGGATTTCTGCTCAGGACATGGACTGGTTATTACTAACACCATGTTCCAACATAAAAATGTGCACAAATTCACATGGAGAGAAGAGGCTAGGAATAAGAAAAGTCTCATTGACTATGTTATTGTTGATAGTGATGTTTTCTCCCTGCTGCAGGACACTAGAGTGTACAGAGGATTTGAAATTGGAAGTGATCACTATTTAGTCTTGAGTAGGATAAAATTGAATTTCATATTGAAAAGAATAACATGTAAGAAAGTTTTAAAGCGAATAAAAGTTGAGCAGCTCTCAGATGTGAATTGTAGACTAAAATACACAAAGATTATTGAAGAAAAAATGAAAGAGTCTGAGAACAGGAATCAAACCTTGGAGATTCAGTGGCAAACTCTGAAGGAAACATTGATTGATTCTGCTAGAGAGGCATGTGGTGAGGTTGTCTGTAAGGATAAAAAAATCAGAACTCCCTGGTGGACACAGGAAGTTAAAGAGGCAGTGAAGGAAAAGAAGAAAGCATATCAAAAATTCCTGTCAAATAAGTCAGCTTGTTCTCTTAGAGAATACAGAGACAAATGCAAAAATGCTAAACACTGTGTAAAACTAGCTAAACATAAGTCATGGGAGGACTTTGGCAAGAATATAGAAAATAAATATCAAGAAGGTGGCAAAATATTCTGGAGGTTGTTGAAGAAGCTAAGGAATGGAGGAAAGAGTGCTGTAAAAGGAGTTAGAGATGATAAAGGTGACATGAAAACCGGAGAAAAAGATATCCTTGAAGTATGGAGTAATTACTTTGAAAAACTGCTAAATGAAACAAGCAGTGATGACAGCGCAGTGGTAAAAAACACTGACCAGGCATGCAGTCAGAAATACATATCCATACTTGAAGTAGAAAAAGCCATCAAAGGCTTGAAATGTGGAAAGGCAGCAGGAGTAGATGATATTCGACCAGAAATGCTGAAGTATGGTGGTATAAGAGTCTTACAGTGGCTGCACTGCATAGTTCAGAAAGCCTGGACAGAGGGACGAATTCCCGATGATTGGAGTAGAGCTCTCATAGTACCCATATATAAAAAGGGAAATAAAACTGAATGCGAGAATTATAGAGGTATTTCCCTACTGAGTGTTCCTGGCAAGATCTATGCAAGTATACTTGAGAAACGGTTGAGAAGAATTGTGAAAGAAAAGCTTGGTGAAGAACAAGCTGGATTCAGACCAAATAGAGGCTGTCAGGATCAGATTTTCACTTTACGACAAATAGTCGATTAAGCATCGGAATATAACAAAGATCTGTATTTAAGTTTTGTCGATTTGGAAAAGGCATATGACAAGGTGCCAAGAGAGAAGCTATTCAATACGCTACAGTTATATGGTGTCAATGGGGCATTATATCAAGCAATACGTAGTCTTTATTTGAGTTGTAAGTCAGCAGTTAGAATTTAAGGAAGTACAGGAAGATGGTTTAATGTTAAATCTGGTGTGAGACAAGGATGTACATTATGCCCTATGTTATTCATTATCTATATGGATCACATTATGAAGGAAAGTGGTATTAAACATGATATCAAAATTGGAGATGTTAATGTCAGCTCTTTGCTTTATGTGGATGATGTTATACTTCTAAATAAATCCGCTACAAGTCTGCAAGATTCTCTGACTAAATTGAATAGCTGTTGTAATAGATATGGCATGAAGGTCAGCAATAAAAAGACAAAGAAAATAGGCAGAATCAGTGAAAATGTCAATTGTATTGTGAATGGAGAACCTGTGGAACAAGTGAAACATTTCAGCTACTTAGGCACGATTTTTACTGAAGATGGTAAATTAAATATAGAAATAGACAACAGAATCAGCAAAGCTGGTATGGTAGGAAGTCAATTGAATAAATTCATATGGAATAAGAGAGAAATTAGTCGGAACACTAAATTAGCTGTATACAAGACAGTGTTCAAACCAGTTTTAACTTATGGATCTGAGAGTCCTGAGAAAGATTATAGGCGTGAACAGATGGCATCAATGGCAATATCATGTTAAAAATGAGGATATTAGGAAAGAACTTGACATTGTCAACATCCAAGATTTCGTTAGCAGAGCTAATCTCAGGTGGTATGGTCACTTAAACAGAATGGGCGAAGAAAGATTAGCAAAACAAGTGTTCTCTGCCAGGTTGGTAGGAAAACGACCCAGAGGAAGACCAAGATATAGGTGGATTGATACGGTACAAAGTGCCTTAGATGATAGAAATATAAGATCTGATAATGTTGAAGCCTTGACAAGTAACAGACTGATTTGGAGGAAAATTGTAGATAGGAAGTTAGTAATGATGTAATTTTTTTCATGTAGTACTATCATATCCTGTACACCCCCTTGAGGGTACATCGTAGGAATTTGATGATGACGATGATGATGATGATGAAAGAAGCAGTTTAACATATTAAAAGAAAGACAAATATCAAATAATATCCTAAAAGCTATCATAAGTATATATGAAAATAATCAAATACAAAGATTAAATCATGAGCTATCATATACGAAAGAGATAAACCAAGGTGTCAAACAGGGTTGCCCCCCTCTCAGCAACTCTCTTTAATATTTACCTAAATGAAATAATAATAAAATGGAATAAAAATTTCCATCAAGGTATTAAACTTTCTCCTACTGTGAACTTAAACACTCTCCTTTTTGCCGACTACCAAATAATAATTACAAATTCTGAATATAACTTACAGAAAGTTATTTTAGATCTAAATGAGATAGCCAAAGATTATGGTATGATAATAACAACAGAAAAATCAAAAACTATAGCTTTTAAAGGACAAGATCCAGTAAGAACTAAAATAGTAATAGATAACAAGATCTTAGAACAGGTGAATTCATTTAACTACCTAGGATATATGATCACATATGAAAATGAAAAAGATATAAACCTAAAAATTGCAAAATATTTAAAAATAACAGGTGCAATTAACTCTATATTTAAACCAAACCAGACTAAAGGTATACAATACATTAGCCCTACCAGTCTTATTGTATGGAAGTAAAATCTGGACAATAAAACAAAAAGACAAATGAAGATTAATAACAGCAGAAATGAAGTTTATGAGAAAAACTGCAAAGTATACTCTATTTAATCACAAAAGAAATGAAGAAATTATGAAAGAATTAAACCAAGAATCAGTAATAGAAAAATTAAAAAATATAATCATAAATGGATGGAACGCGTTCAAAGAATGAAAATAGAAAGATTACCAAAACAAGCCATTAGGGAAAATAAAACCAGGACGTCCTCTTAAAAGATTCAACGATGACTTCAAAGGCTGGAACAGGCCACGCTAGGCCTAAATCCTTGATATGCATGATGATGACTATAACACAGTAGTGTTATAGTAATAAATCAGTAAAATGAAGTGTCAAGGATTTGGTTTCTAGCTGTAATGGAGATATGGCAAATTATAAAGAAAAAATAAATAAATGAAATGCTGTCTTGCAGCATTTCTCAACTGGTGGTACATATACCACTGGTAGTACATGAATAATGGACTTCTTTTTTTTTAATTTAGGAAATTATAAAAAATAAACATTAAAAATAACCCCTACCCCTCTAAGGATAAGCAGTTAGATGTTTTGTCTATCTTTATAAAATCTAGCAGGAGTTGCTAGATTTTCAAAAGCTCTTGCTCAACCTCCGAGCAAGCAGTTATATATTTCTCAGAAAGCATAAAATCACAAGTGTGTTATCTCATGTTATTTTCTAATCCTTCTTGGAAAACTTTTTTACATAGTCATGATGCTGTCAGTACACATTGTTGCTTTAGTAAGTTACTATGCAGTGTTGAAGATTTAGTAAAGGTCTGAGTCAATAGAGGTAATCTATGTCGTGCACGCCTGCTCACATAATTTGATGTTACATCAACATTTCCTTTCATTTAGCTTTTCTAATGTGTGTCACTACAATATTACAATTATGTTTTAAAGCATATTGTAACAAACATTCCTAGAATCAGAAATTAAAAAATGTTATTCCTACTAATAAACGTGTTTCTCTATTCAAGTTCTCCTGATTTATTGCATTTAATTGTTATCGACTACAATTAAATCACCATGTTAAAAAAGTTTGCAGTTCATTTTGTGCTTACATATTTTAATAAGTGGTACTGAAAGTTTTCAATTTGGGTTTTGGTGGTACAAGTGTTATTAAAGTTTGAGAAATGCTGCTGTACTATATTAAAGGTTTATTTTAGTGTTACAAGTTCCAAAATATTTTAATACCATTTTAAAAGTAAACAAACAAGTATTATATTCTTGTTTTAATTCTGTACCAACCAAAGAAAGTTTGTGCACAAAGTATCTTCATGGCTATGTTATATACAGATGCTGATGATTTCATATCAGTTGCCGCAGTAAGCCATAATGAAACGCGCATTATTTTGGATATGTATATTGCTTTGTGTTAAGGGATGGGTCACTACCCAGACTAGTTTCAACCTTTATTGAGGTTTCCTTAGGGCGAGATAGATCCAAGAAGATGCTGAGCTTAAATCTGTGTAGAAATAATTGTAGAAATAATATATTTTCCATATATAAGCAGTAAAATGGTATATCACCATATTTTTAAAATACTCTCGATTAGAAATGGTTATTGGAATTTTTTTTTTGCTTGATTAGCAAGTAAGCAGGCACACTGTATTCATGTTTCAATTCTATACCCAAGCATAAATATGTACTGTAGGACTGCGACATGCTTACTGTTGGAAAAGAGCTTCGGAAAAGATAAGTACTTTGTGTAATAATTGGTGATATTGCTTGTATTTTAATATACTAACGTTTATTTATGATAACTTAGTGTGTCTGCATGATTATTAGCCACGAGTTTCTCCAGTCCTGAAAATACTTTAGGTGCAAACTTTGTTTGCTTACACTTGGATAAACGATTAACCAAGTATATAATTTCTTGGTATCTTTAATTTAATTTATAGCCTTGTGGATTTGTTATTGACTTTTTTAATGAAATTCTGAATCTTGCCTTGAACAGAACAAAATAGTGCTATGCATAAAGTCAACAACTTAGTGAACCATGAATGGTGCGACTAAGTGATCTATGTGAAAATCAAATGCCGTTAATGATATAGATTTTTCAAAAATAGTTCAGTGTTGTGAGTGCAACATCTATGCATGGCAGAATGTGAAAGATGTTTTGTGGAGAGACTAAACAAGAGACAAGAGAAAGTATGGATTTGCAGAAAGTGTGATATTCTGTTAGATTATGACAAGATAACAAATGTGAAACAGTTGAAAGGAATGAAAGTTAGCATAAATGAAAGAAACAGAATGAAAACTGTGAGACTAAAGGAGTGAAAGGAAGTATAAATGATGAAAATGGAGGTAAGGTGCAGCAGAATGAGAGGTAGCGAGACTACAGGAGTGACAGAGAGTAAATTGCCGGAATGCAAGATTTGAAGAAAGTGTTATTCAAAATGAAATGAAGAATATGTGGAGTGATATTAGATATTTGGTGACAACAAATGAAAGTGTGTAAAAGAATAGAATGAAAGAAAAAAGGGTAAAAGGGATGACGAGTCAACCATGCAGATGTTGACCGATGCATCTAGACTAGCATCATCACGAAAATCAAGTGTCATTAACAACATGGATTTTTCAAGGATGGTTTGATGTTGTGAGAGAAATATGTATGCATAGCAAAAGTGAAAAATGTGTTTATGGAGAGGCTGAACAGGAGATGAGAGAAAGTGCAGATTTGTAAGAAGTGCAATATTTTGTTAGACTACGAGTTAATGAATGAGGAAACAGATTGAAGGAATGAAAGAAAATAGAAACAAAACGAAAGCTAGTGAGACTGAGGGAGTGAAAGGATGCAAGAATATAGAAGTGAAAGCAAGTGATAAGGGGAGCAAAAGGAAGTATAAATGATGAAACGGAAGTAAGATGTGGAAGAACAAGAGGTAGTGAGACTATGGGAGTGACAGAAAGTGAAATTGTCAGAATGCAAGATTTAAAGAAAGTGTTATTCAAAATGAAAAATGAAATGAGGAATTTATGGAGTGATATTAGATATTGGGAGAAAACAAATGAGTGTAAAAGAATAGAATGAAAGAAAAAAAGGTTAAAGAGAGAATGAGTGATTCGAGAATAGCAGTGTGTGGAGATTCCATTATTAGAGGATTAGTTAATGAAAGAGTTCATAAGATCTGTTATCCAGGAGGGAAAATGAGCAAGATAATATATGCTTCAGAAATGAGGAGGAAACATACAAGAGAATTAGCGGTGATTATGGAAACAAATGATTTAACAGGACATAAGGGGAATGAATTGCAAATATCAGGAGGTTATTGAAGAAAGTGAAAGATAACAATATAGTGGGAATGATTGTCAGTGTGTTGCCAAGGTATGACAATGATCAGTTGAAATGGAGAGCCAGAATCATAAATGGTATGCTAGCAGTGCAATGTGAGTAGAAGAGAGTGCAGTTTGTGGATGTTTGGCATGTAATTAATGGAAGAATGGAATCAAGGAGACATGATGAATTGCATTTGAATGGCTTTGGAGTGAGTGAACTGGAAAAACTGTTGTTAGATGGAAGCGCAGTGTGTGATGAAACCAAGAGAGAGCTGAAATCAAAGATCAGGATAGTGGTATCGAAGAGACTGAAATGCTTGGCAATTGAAACAATAGTAGTGCGAGAGATGAAGAGAGAACAGGAATGAAAAAGGACAAGAGAAATGGTGTGTGTGTGTGTGTGTTGGAAGGGGGGGGGGGAACAGGGAGACATAGCATAGGAAAAGTGGATGTTGGAAGTAGTAGTAAATGTATGTATGGAGATGATCAGCATGGAAATGGAATAGATTGGAATGAGAGTGGGGATAGTTGAGACTGAGCAGATATATGTGGTAAGCACTAATGAAGGTGACTGGACAAGGCCAGTATGGTGAGAAAATTAGAACCAACAAGTGGCTTGGGTAGAACCAGTTATAGATCTAAAAGTAAACTGATGCCAGGAATATGAGAAATGAGTGTGATGAAATTGTTTCGCTAGTTGAGTTAATTTGCTCCAAAATCATTGGAATATGTGAAACATAGTTGAATGAACATGATATCCTAACAGGAATAGAAATGGAAGACTATAGTGTTTTTCACAAGAATAGAAAGGACAAGAAGGGAAGGGGGAGTACCGCTGATGATAACAGGGGAATAGACACAAAAGAGGGAAATGGTGGCAATGGTTTTGAGGCAGTGTGGTGTGAGGTAAAAGTTAACATGAAGAGATATTAAGTTGGATGTTGCTATGAGTCAGGGAATGTGGTGATGAAGAAGAAATGTATAAGGAACTTTGGTTAGTGAATAAGGAAAGGGTGATTATTATGGGTAATTTTAATTATCGTGGTATAGATTGGAATGAAGAGACAGCATTTGGGAATAAGGAAAATAAATTTCTCGAGTTCTTGAGACACACTTACCTCAGGCAGTATGTAAAGGAGGGCACTTGAAGATTGAGAGTTTTGGATTCGATCATTTCATCAGTGAATGAAATTGTGAGCGGGGTTTCACACTTCCCTCCAGCTGGTAAGAGTGATCAGGAAGTGATCATATAGATTGTGGCTAGCCATTTGAAGACTTCTGTGAGGAAAGGACACAGACAAATTGGCCCTTCACAACACATGCAATATATATCAGACAAAAAATACTAGTGAAGGTGGTGGCTTTGATGTAGCTGATGATGGTAGTAGAGGTTTGCTGTAGTTGGTCAAGATGGAGAGTTGCTTATTAGGAGTTCTTCCTTGATGAGTCTACAGACTCCTTGGAGATGTCACGAAATAATAATATGTGGAAGTACAAGGCTGGTGATTATGATAAGCATAAGCAACAGCTTGGAGCTATAGCATGGAATGAGGAGTTGTGCACAAAAAAAATGATGCTTGGGAAGTGACAAAGAAATACTTAACATCAATTTGTGAATGTATTCCGAAGATCAAAAGGCTGAATAAGGTAAATGCAAATGGACAAATGAGAGGATTAATGAAGAAGAAAGCACTTTGGAGGCAGTCCAAGTTGAATAATGGTAATAATCAGGTGCATGAAGAGTATGAAGAGGAGGCCAGGAGAGTGACTCAGTTGGTGACAACAAAAGTGCAGTACAAGCAGAAATTAGCAAATCAGGCCAAAAATAACCTTCGTGAGTTTTTACGATATGTGGCAAGTAGAATTAAGAATAATTATGGTAAGATGATGTTAATGCATAAGAGAGTGGGAGATTGGTGAAGACAGAGAAAATAGAGCAAGAGGAGCAGTATTGTTAATATAGCTGAACTTCAGCTAACAAAAACAGAAATTAAGGAAGATTGTAGATCTGGCATGAGATAGAAGGGCCAATAAGACAAAGTGACAAAGTATATTGATGGTTGCTGTTATAGACCTTGGGGGGGGTCCAGAAGAAGAAGACTGGATGATATGTATTCGCACAATGACTGCAGGTCAAGCAATTATGATGAGAGACTTCAACAATGAGGATATAGATTGAAAGAAGGAAAGAGTACATGGCAAAATGGAAATTATATAGTTACTAAGGGATAATTACTGGAAACAGCATGTGGAGGGAACAGGGGTTTGGGAGTATTGGATCTGGTAATAACGACAGAAGATCCTATCTATAACTACAGTAGCAACTCTCCCTCTGATTGGGGAAAGTGAACATGTAGTCTTGTTCTGAGAGGTTGCTCAACATGTGGAATTTTCAGTCAAGAAAAGGTTTATGACAAAGCTGATAATTATGACAAACTGAGCTGGTAACTTGGATCAGTGCAACAGAATAAGAAGCTAAATGGAATGAATGTCATTAGTGCATGGGAAATGGTCAGGGATTGTTTTAGCAAGGCAGTGTCAGACTGCATACCCAGAAGGATAAACCAAGTAGGAATTAAGTGGATGTGTAGCGATAGGCTGAAAAAAAAAAAAAAGTGAGGGCAAAGGACAATGGTTGTCAATTTAATGCTGTAAAATGCAAGGTGATGCACTTTAAGATGAAAGATTGTATCTTCTTGATAGTAACAGATTACAGGAAACTGGATGAGGCTAAGGGATCTGGGGGTGATCATGAATAAAGATCTGAAATTCAGAGGACATATTGTAAGGTTTGGCAAAATAGCTCAGATGATTACTTGCATGTTGAAGAATACTTTGATAAGTAAAGACAAGGAGGTTATTATCATCCCTCTTTATAAGACTATGATTCAGCCATATGTTGACTACTGTGCACGGATTTGGTCACCTTTCTTGGGGATCAGGATCAAAAAAAAAACATTGTGGATTACAAAGACAAATAATCATTATAGATTATTTGAAGAATACTTTGATCAGCAATATAAAGCACAAGCAAGAAGGGTATATAGTATGGTAAGGAAAGCTAAAGCAGATTTTGAGAGAAAATTAGCTCCGCAGGTGAAAGTAAATCCAAAAGTTTTTCCTTTTTAAGCAAGTAAGATAAAGAATGATTATTGAAAGATAACTTCACTCAGTGCTGACTGTAGGAAAGTGATAGAAGCAGAAGAAACAGTTCAGTTACTAAGTCATCATTTTGCAATCGTATATCATCCAAGTGGTGACTTTATATTTACTGAGGTGACAAAGACTAATATGAGAATTGAGGTAAATGAACTGAAGGTATTCAATATGTTGAAAATATCAATGTAATTTCAGTAGTGGGTCTGGATGGTATGTCAGCTTGTGTGCTATGAGAATGTGTCATAGAACTGGCAATGATAAAGTTATTTAATCTAAGTCTCGGCTATGACAAGGTTCCAAGGGAGTGGAAAGAAAGCAAGATAGTTCTATTATATAAAGATGGTGTCCAGAAAAAAGTAGAAAATTACAGACCAGCTAATATCTCAGGAGTGATGGCTAAAGTATTGGAAAAGTTGGTTAAAAGTAAAATTCAGAAATGGGTGGATAAGAATAAGATACTCTATTGGGGGGGGGGGGGGCACAGCTTTGTAAAATGTAGGTCTGCATTAGTAATTTATTCACATGTTGTAATAAGGTGACAACAGAATTTGATAAAGGAAATGGCTACACCATGATACTGCTGGTTATTTCAAAGGCATTTGGCAGAATACCACATGGAAAACTATTATGTATGTTGGAGCAAATGGGAAGGGATATGAGGCTGGTGACATGGATAGGGAAGTGGCTGATAGACAGACATTGGGGGGGGGGGGGGAATGAAGGCAAATAAGGATGACTAGTGCAGTGTTCCAGGGCTCTGTACTAAGACAGCAAAAGATTTGAAGGGGATATTCAGTTGTATGCTGATTGCGCAAAACTGGGCAGGGCAATAGTTGATAACGATGATGTAGCTATCTTGCAGGATGATTTAAATAAATTGGCAGTGAGGGCAAAGGACAATGGTTGTCAATCTAATGCTGTAAAATGCAAGGTGATGCACTTCAAGATGAAAGGATTACATACTTTGTATCATCTTAATGGTAACAGATTACAGGAAACTGGATGAGGCTAAGGGATCTGGGGGTGATCATGGATAAAGATCTGAAATTCAGAGGACATATTGTAAGGTTTGGAAATAGCTCAGATGATTACTTGAATGTTGAAGAATGCTTTGATAAGTAAAGACAAGGAGGTATTTATCATCCCTCTTTATAAGACTATGATTCAGCCACATGTTGACTACTGTGCACGGATTTGGTCACTTTTCTTGGGGATCAGGAAGTGGTGGAAAGGATTCAGAGATAAGTAACCAAGCTGGTGACAGGTCTGTGAAATGCTCCTTATGAGAATAGATTGAAGGTGTGTGGATTGCAGAATTTAACTAACAAGCGGAAGAGAGGGGACATGATAGAAACTTATAAGTTACTAAAGGGATTTTATAAGACTGACACAAAAGAAATTTTTCAATACATGAGGAATAGGGACAAGGGGTTATGCTTGAAAGTTGTCTAAGAAGGTAATTAGTAAGGGTGTGTGGACTAGGTTTTTTACTTGGATAGTGATGAATGAGTGGAACGGATTGCCATTGAATCAACAGTGAATAAGTTCAAGGACTTGTATGATAGGTAATGTGAATCTCCTGCAATAAGTCTTTTGATTCTATGGAGATACCTGTCTAAGAAACTGATGTGAAGTCAACAGCACACGCACATATATATATAAGTCACCTATTTGTGATGATACTTCATGTACAAACATTGTTTACTTATGCTTGGGTATATGATTAAAACAAGAGTATAATTTCTTATCTATTTACTTGATAATCAAAAGGAATTTTATGTTACAAAAGGATTTTTATGAGTTCATAAATACTCATTTAAGTAATATTCACTTGTACACATCAGGATTTCTGAATATTCTCCACCAAAAGTTATGTTAGATGTAAATGCTCTACTTAGTGTCCTCTAAACTTATTAAATAACTCTATGAAACACAGATATTGTTTTTATTATAATTCATTATTATTACTATTATTATTAATATTCACCAAGTACTTGTCCCAAAATGGGGTTATACTGCTTGATACACATCATTTTGAATTTAAATGTTAACATTAATCTTAACAGCAAAAAAAATAATTTTTTGCTGTTAAGATTTTTTCATAGATGTCAGGGGAAAAATGTCAGCAATGCAGGGGAATCTTTGAAAAAGTGTTTAATGAGGTAGTATCTGAATGTATCCCTACTGTTTGAAGAATAAACAGATCGGAAGTGAAATGAATGTGCAACCTTATTAAGCAAGAGATCCACAAGAAGATGATGATGTGGGAAGAATATCATGAGAATAAGAGTGAGAGGAGTTATGAAATATATAAAGCTCAGGCCAGAAAAGTAATGAATATTGTGCAGAAAGTTAAATTGAAGTATGAAAAGAAATTGGCCATGCAAGCTAAAGGCAATCCAAAACAATTTTATCATGATGCCACAAGCAAAAGAAAGAATGAATGTAAAAGAATAACTTTATTAAATGCAGATGGAACTCTAGTGTCAGAAGTTAATGAGCTTGTTCAATTAATGAGTGCTCACTTTGCTAAGATATATCAACCAGGTATGTAACATGGTGCACAGTGCTACTGCTACATTGGATGAAGAGTTAGAGGTTTGTGAAAATGAAATTGAAAAGCTGTTGCATAACCTGGATAAGAATTTATCAATAGGGACAGATGGAATATCAGCCTGTTTGCTAAAAGAATGTTCAGCTGAATTGGCTAGGCCTTTAACATGTTTGTATAACTTGATTCTCAACTCAGGAATGATACCACTGGAATGAAAGGAATGTATGATAGTTCCATTGTACAATTGCAAAACCTACTGTATCTCTGGTGTGGTAGTGAAGATTTTAAAGTTCATAAGAACTCACATACAGAAATGGGTAGACAAACAAGCTATATTCTACAAGGAGTAGCATGGGCTTACTAAAGGAAAGTCATGTTTTAGCAATTTGCTCATATTTTATAACAATGTTATGACTGAGTTGGATAAAGGGAATGCATGACTTATTTTTTTTAACGGTATTAACAACACCAAACAATTTTATCAAAGAGATGTTTTATTAACTGATTATATTTCGCTGAATTTCAACTCAGCATCATCAGAGCACAACACACTTGTACACGTGATAGTGAGTGAGTGAAACAATACAATTGCAATGGACAAAAGATCTAAAAACCTATTTTTGGCTCCCTCTAATGGAGAAAAATAAACAGTTATGCGGGAGTTTTCTTTCTCCTTCTTTGGATGTTGACTTAATTGTTCAGCTAATTCTTTTAAATCTTCATTGGAAAGTGGTTTATCATGGCTCTCTAAGACTTCTGTCACATCTTCAGCTATAATATCATCCAATTCCCCACCTCTCGCACAAGCTTGGGAATGTCTCTAATTCCTCGAAGGCGTGCATAAATGCTGGAAGAAGTTTTCGCCATGCTCCTTTCAAACACTCGCTGGCAGCTTGGAACGAAGTGTTAATGCCCTTCAAAATATCGAATGACCCCAATAGTCTTTAATAGTTTTTCCTGAAGTGTCCTAGACTCTTACCATTTCCATAAATGTTATATAGAGGTAATAGGCTTTGAGGATTGATATAATCCTCTGATCCATCAGTTGCAAAAGCAATGTTGTGTTTGGGGGCATGTAAACAACCTTGACATCCAATGGTGTTATTACTTCACCAAGGTTTTGAGAATGTCCAGGAGCATTATCCAAGAGAAGCAATACCTTGGCTAGCAAATCATTTTCTTTACAGAAGCAAAGCATGGTAGGACAAAAATAATTTGTGTACCAATATAGAAAAACGCCTTGTGTAACCCAAGCTTTCTTGTTGCATTTCCAATAAACCGACAGCATGGCTTTTAGACCCTTAAAGGCACGTGGTGTCTGTGAATGGTATACCAACATTGGTTTACGCTTCCAAGTTCCGTAGATATTTGCACCCAACAAAAACATGTCTTTCTTTTGCAGCTTTAAAACCTGGAGCGGAACGTTATTCACAAGAAATGAAGGTGCGTGATGGCAATTTTTTCCAGTAGAGCCCAGTCTCATCGACATCAAAAATGAGATCAGGAGGATAACTTCCTTGTTCTACACAGTCTTGAAATTCTTTAGGAAAAGCAACTGCTGCCGCCTCACCCCATAATTTGACACCATGGCACTTACTTTGAGACTTAAATCTCATGAACCAACCTTTGTTTCCTAAAAATGTTTCTTCGCCTCCGTCTGTCTTTTTAAAAGCCTCAAAACTGTTTTTGCTTTCTCAGTTATAACAGCCTGCATCAGAGGAATGTTTTTCTGATTCAAGTCATCCACCCATAATGATAAAAAATTTTCCATTTTTTTTATGAAGTTTACCCCTGCTATAACTTACATGTTTTGCATTTAGTACTGCCATAGATTGCTGCACAGACTGCTTTATTCTATCTGCATTTTTCATAATTGTAGTAACAGTCGATGGAGGTAAGTTCATACTTCTACAGACATTAGCACATGTCTACCCATCTTTCATTCTTCAAATCACCTTCTTTTCCAGTGTGATTGATTTCCATGCCTTCTTAACACCAAGTTCTGCTAACTTCTCTGCACTTCTTTTATCAGACATGATATGTAATTACATACTTTATGAATTTAAATATGTATGTATGTAAAAAAATTACATAAGACAGCTAAGAGGTAGGCAAAGCAGAAGTGAGATGAATCAAGAGTGGAAGAGGACAGAGAGGTGTACAGAGAGAGAAAGCAAGAAACCAAGAGAGTTGTGACACAGGTGAAGGCCATGGCATATCAAGATCTGTATGATCAATTAGAAACAAAGGAAGGACAGAGAAAAATTTACCAACTAACAAAATGTAGAAATAAAGCAGCAAAGGACATCTTACATGTGAGGCAGATCAAAGATGCTGAAGGAAGAGTATTATGGAGGGATGTGGACATAAACAGATGAAGAATATGCTTTGAGAGACTTTTGAATGAGGAAAATGTGAGGACTCAGAGAAGATGGGCAGCTTTCTGAGGGAATGGTGCAGAACATCAGTAGAGTGGAAGTGAAGGAGGCCATAGAGAGGATGAAGAATGGAAAATCGGTGGGCCCAGACAGGATTCCAGTGGAGGCATGGAAGGCACTGGGGGGAAGAGGGAATTGACCTACTGTGGGACCTGTTTATGAAAGTTTGCCAACAGGAAAATATACCTGAGGAATGGAGGGGAAAGTACTCTTGTCCCCCATCTACAAGGGTAAAGGGGATGCACAAGACTGTAAGAATTACAGAGGAATAAAGTTGATGTCCCACACAATGAAAATCCTAGAAAGGGTTCTTGATGGAAGATTGGGGAAGGAGGGGGAGATTGCAAAGGAACAATTTGGCTTCATACCTGGTAGATCAATGACAGATGCTATCTTTGGATTATGGCAGATGATGGAAAAGTTTTGAGAGAAACAAAGAGAGCTACATCTGGTGTTTATTGATCTGGAGAAAGCATATGGTAGAGTGCCAAGGCAAGAAGTCTGGAGGTATCTGAGGGAGAAGAAGGTACCGGAGAAATGTGTCAGGTTGGTGCGGGAGATGTACAGAAATGTGAAGACAAGAGTTTGGACCTGTCTGGGACAGACAAAGTTTTCAAGTAACAGTTGGCTTGCATCAAGGGTCAGCATTAAGTTCGTTTCTGTTTAATATTGTGATGGAGGTGGTGATGGAGGTAGTGAGAGAAGACGCGCCTTGGACAATGTTGTATGTAGATGACATCTTGCTGTGTGCAGATTCAAGAGAAGTGGCAGCTAAACTGGAAAGATGGAGGAAAGTACTGGAAGAGAGGTTACGAGACTGAGCAGAAGTAAGACAGAGTATATGTGTTGCAAAGTGGATGGCGGCCAGGAGACAGATCTGGAGCTGGAAGGAAATGTCATCAGGAAGGTAAGGGACTTTAGATACTTAGGTTCAACAGTAGAAGAAGATGGAGGGGGGCTGAAAAGGAAATGGGATGCAGGATACAAGCGGGATGGAGGAACTGGAAAGAGAGAGGGCTGGAGTGCTATGCGATAAGAGGGTGCCGATCAATCTGAAAGGCAAAATTTATAGGATAGTAGTGAGGTCAGGTATGACGTATGATATGGAAACTGTGGCCCTGAGGAAAAATAACATCAGCAGGATGGAGGCAGCAGAGATGAGAATGCTTAGGTGGATGTGCGGTGCGACCAGAAAGGATCGTCTGAGAAATGATTATGTGAGGGGAACAGTGAAAGTTACGAACTTAGGAGCGAAGATACAGGAGGCAAGGTTGAGATGTTTGATCATGTGATGAGGAGGGAGGACGAATATGTGTAAAGAAAGGTCATGCAGATGGATGTGCAAGGAAGGAGGAAGCATGGGTGGCCAAAGAAGAGATGGAGGGAGCTGGTAGAAGAGGACTTGAGGATGAAGAACTTGGGTGTGGTGACAGCCCAAGACAGGAGGATGTGAAGGAGACCCATCATTAACAGCGACCCCACTTAAGTGGAACAAGCTGTAGAAGAAGACATATGTAAAAAAATTAAATAGAACAATTAGGTAGATTCAACAGTAAAACTAGGTTTGATACATATACGTTGTAGTAGCTCGGTAAACATTCAAACACTAGAGTGCCAGCTAGCATCGTTTCTCAGCCAGACCACATTACAGATGATGGAAAAGCAAGCAAGCATGCACAGGCATCCAGCGTTATTGTGAATCGCCGCAAATCGAACCGTCGTAAACCGAGGGCTGCCTGTACTTACAACAGCTACAGACCAATACAAGCCACTAGTGTGGTTATGCTATGTAGATGATGTGTTTGCCATCTGGACCCACGGATGGCAAACACATTGGTAGGTGACAAACGCATCCAGAGACACTCTGGATGCGTTTGTCACCTACCTAAACAGCCAACACCCCAAAATCCACTTCACAGTAGAAAAAAAATCGAATAACTGTTTACCATTTCTTGACACATTAGTCACCCGCCTTTCAGATGGATCACTATCTTTTTCCATTTACAGAAAGCCTACACACACACACACAGGAAGATATACCTACATAAACAATCACATCATCATCATCCAGTTCAACAGTATGGCATTTTAAAAACACTTACACACAGAGCCAGAGCCATTTGTTCTAATGATACAGCTCTGACCACAGAACTCAAATATCTGTGCCATACGTTCTTGGCCAAAAGCTATAATCCATACAAAATAGATAAAATACTACATAGTCCCATTACTCTGTCCTCCCCTAATACAGAATACAACATGACCATTTCTATTCTCTATGTCAGAGGTAGATCAGAAAAGATAGCCAAAGTATTGATGAAACATGGCATTCGCCCACTTTCAAACCTCAAGTCAAACTAGCAGCTCTCATCCACTTGCCTATGGATAAACTTCACCCTTTAGTACACCCAGGAGTATATGAAGTTCCCTGTGACTTGGCCTATTATGGGCAAACAGGAAGATCAGTTAACATCCACGTGGAAGAACATGAAAAATACATCACTACTATTATTATGGCAAGTCAGGACTGGCAGACCATGCTTTGGACACTCCTTCACACAGGATTATATGTAAGAAAACAAATGTGCTATTTAGGAGTCATTACAGATCTGAAAGATTATTTATTGAATCCGCAATGGCCTTGAAAAATTCTCCCAACCTTAGCAAATATGGTTGCATTAATTTGCCAAAAATTTGGGGGACTGTTATCCTAAGAGAAACACCAACGTAGCTGTTTTTTTTTTCTTCATTAGAGGGTGCCAAAAATAGGACTTTAGATCTTTTGTCCACTGTAATTGTATTGTTTGACTCACTCACTATCACGTGTACAAGTGGGTTGTGCTCTGATGATGCCGAGTTGAAATTCAGCGAAATATAAGCAGTTAATAAAACATCTCCTTGATAAAATTGTTTGGTGTTGTTAATACCGTTAAAAAATAAGTCATGAATAAGACAGTAATTGAGACAGTTGTAGGTATCCTCCCTCGATGAGGCTTCGGACTCCTTGGAGGTGTCAGGAATAATAATAATAATATAACAGTCAACACCTAAGCTTATCTGTTAGATTAAAGGGAATGGATACACTATAATAATGTTGGATTTTTCTAAAGCATTTAATAGGTTACCACACAAAAGGCTATTGCATAAACTGGAGAATATGGGATTGGAATATAAACTCTTGACTTAGATCAGGGAATGGTTTAAAGATAGATATCAAAAAATGATATACAGTGGGTATGAATGTACCAGATTTAAGGTGAACAGTGGTATACCTCAGGGTTCAGTCCCTGGGCCATTATTATTATTCAATCTATACATTAATGACATCATGCATGGTCTAACATCAGATATGCAATTGTTTGCCGATGATGCGAAGATAGGCAGGGAAATCAGGGATGCTACTGATATTTAGTACTTACAAAATGATTTGAATAGGCTGGAAATTTGGGCAAACGAAAATGGCTATTAGTAAGTGTAAAGCTATGCTCTTTGATGTGATGAGATTTCCAGCAGCATATTATATTAGTGGGGTTATGCTACAAGAAACTGAGGAGGTAAGGGATCTTGGCATATTGGAGGATAGGAATTTGAAGTTCAAAGGTCACACAGAAAAGTTGCAAATAATGCTACTTAGAAGATAACTGTGATGTTGAAGTGAACCTTGACATCTAAGGATAAGGAAGTCATTTTGCCTGTTTATAAGGCTTTGATAATATCATGCCTGGATTATTGGGTGCAGATTTGGTCTCCTGGATTCCAAAGGGATAAAGAAGCTGTGGAAAGGGGTGCGAAGAAGAGTTATAAAGATTATATCCAGATTATGAGGACAGATTGCAGGTATGTGGATTATAGATTCTGGTTAACAAGAGAAAGAGGGGTGATATGATAGAGGTCTATAAACTTTTGAATGAGTGTTAAATATTGTCTGATGAAATTTTTCGTTATATGGAAGGTGGGGAGAGAATACGGGGGGGGGGGGGGGGGCATCCATGGAAGTTACGTATGTTCACAGTCCAGAAAGGGGTGAGAACTAGGTTTTTCTCTCATATAGCAGTGAGTGCATCTATTGTGAATGAATTTAAGGGAAGGTGTGACAGCTAGTTTGGGTGATTTATAGCCTCCCTCAATGAGTTCTTGACTCCCTGGAGATCTCAGATGATGATGATGCTAATAATAATAATAATAATAATGTCATTATATGTTAATAAAAACTTGTCGATTAGGGATAATGATCAAAATTTCATTAGAAATTTAATTACTATAATTTGGAAATCAATCCAATAACATATAAGGCAACTCTGTTTACACTATGAATGCTTGTGAGACTTGACTACAAAAACCAGACCATGATATGTGCACAGTCAGGCAGTGATGCAGTCAATAACAACCAAATTATGAAATGATTTGGTTGTTACATCTTCCTACTTGTCTGGAATAATACTTATGTTGATATGAATGTTTCTGCTTACAATTGCTCAAGCAATTATCTCTGACATTTGGCAGATTCGACCTGAGTGGCAAACTTTTGATTAAAAAAAAGTAATATATTAAAATTAAATTACAGATAACAGTATAACAATTATATTTTCTCAGATCTAAACTAGCCCAATGAATAATTATATCTCACAATTGATAACATTTTTTTTAAATTTTCAAATAACATTTTTTTATGTTATTTGAAAATTAATGTTATGTTTGATAACATTTTTTTTTTAATTTTCAAATAACTATAAGAAATATAATTGATAGTATTTAAATGTTACACTGAAATCAGTAAATGAGTTGGAGATTTTGTTTATATTTTAAAGAAATGTTTTTTTTTTTTTTTGGTTGTGCTAGTGTGTATGGAGAGACAGATAAATAAATGATCAAGCTAATGGGTACTGTTTACTAGTTAATCTACTAAATACAAACAAGAAGAACACTAACATTGGCAAGGAATTAAGCAATAAGAAGGCTATTCCATGTGAGAATGTGTGTGTAATTTGAAGCTCCTGAGAGATTTTTTTATTTATTTAGTACTTTTTAATCTTTATATTGATGATATAAATGAAGAAAAATTAACATATGAAAGTTTAAGATTAAAAGGACTAAATCAAAAATTGACCAGGGAGTTGTAGAAAGCAGAAAAATGCTTAGAAGAAATAAGAAATGAGAAGAAAACATAACAGGAAGGAAAGCATGGTAAGTCATATATCAATGAATAATAATAATGATGTTGATAATAGTAATAAGTTAATTCAATTAAAATCTAAGAAAAAAGAAGTCATATGGTAGATTGAGCTGATAATTAAATTTGTGCTTGACAAAGGAGTGACTTTTTTTTTTTTTTTTAATGGAGAAGCAGGGAGTTGTAGGAAGCAGAAAAATGTTTATAAAAACTAAGATAGGAAAAGAGAAAACTGATGAGAAAATAAAGGACTACTAAAATAAAGATAATTTTATCCATCTTGAAGAACATGAGTCTTATATTAAATATCATGAGTCTGAACAGTCTGGACTTGCCAAGCACACTATCTTCAATAAACACAGAGTTCAATGAAACAAAACAAGAATCCTTCATGAAAGTTGATTTCACATATAACATCTTTACAAAGAGAAGTGTAAAACATTACTCGATTATCCTAACTTAAGAGATCCAATGGTCTACATCTGTCCCCTTTATGGGAGATAGTACTATTTTTTTTAAAAATCTACTAATCTTTCCTTACTATATCATCATCATCAGCCATTGTCAACCCTTCTTAGATTTTGTGAAATATTTTGCAGCATATATTTCTTTCGTTAAGAAACACCCAAAAGTGAGCAAGATGTATATCAGGTCCAGTGATCTTCAGTTGAAATAAATCTTTCAGGTACTTCACAGAATCATAGCATACTTGTTCAAAAAGTTGGCAGTAATGGTGGTAGTCCTTATATTATTTGGATATAATTTTATTTACTATACAAAAAAGCAGATGAACCACACATGCATACATAATTTAATCATAACAGCAGCAAAACATACAGATTATATAACTTCCAATCTAATACAAGCTTAGGTGTTGAATATTATTCATAACTTATTTTACTGATATTACAACACCAAACCAACTAAATTATAAGTGAATGGTAACAAATGCATTTTTCACATTCGCTACCATTATTATGGCAAGTCTGGACTGGTAGACCATGCTTTGGACACTCCTTCACAGGATAAGATGGAAGAAAATGAATGTGCTTTATAGAAGTCGTTACAGGGTCAGAATGATTAATTTTAGAATCAGCCATGAAACATCACACCTAAGCTATGAAACATTCTCCTAACCAGAACAAGTGTGGTTGCATTAATTTGCCAAACATTTTCAAGACCATTATCTTAAGATCAACTCCTACATAGCTGTAACACTTCTTTTTTACAAAAGAAGTGTTACAGCTGCCAAATTAGGACTTTAGATCTTCTGTCTGTTACAATTTGAATTATTTCCCATACTGTCACATATTAAGTAACATGTGACAGTATGGGAAATGTTCTCTGAAAATGGTGCTTTGAAATCCAGCAAAATATAAGACAGTTAATAAACATCTTTTTTTTTTATTTTTTTAATAATTTAGTTGGCTAGGTGTTGTAATACCATTAAAATAAGTTATATATAACTCTCAAGCTGCTTATATCATATAGCTACATGAGCTCATGATGCAGATGAAAAAAGAAAGGAATCTCATTTCATAACAGAATTGCATGTGCAATGCAGTCATGTAATGTAACTCATTTGGAATTTATCATACCTATTGATAAACTCCAAACTATGGTATTTAGAAACATATTGCTTAAAATGCAGCACAAGGCAAAAAACTTTTAATAACGTTTAAAATTATCTTTATTAATATTACCATTAAAACGAACATTTAATATTTAAAATTATACAATATTATCAATATATATTTTTTTTATGAAAAATGAACACGTTAATTCCAAGTGTTATTCAAAGCTTAAGTAAACAGTACATGTTTGTCTAAATCAGTATGCAGACCACATTATTTGAAGAGTAAATGACTTTATTTAGAACGAAAAAAACTTTCAGTAGTTTCATAATTTGTAGGGCTCACATCACCAGGAGAAAGATATATTACAATAACTGATAAAAAAAAAAAAAAAAAAAAACTAGAAAATATAATTACACGACATTATGAGCTTCAAGAGCATAACAGAAAAATAGTTAAATCAAACAACATACTTGTAATGGAAAGAACTAGTTAACGCTGTCAAGTTTTGTGGCATAGTGGTGTCATAACCTAGGTCTAAGGATGTCAAATTTTATTTTTAATAACTGAAGACTGAACTTGGTGCAGCATTAGGTTGGTTTTATGAGTATTTCTGAGTCTTTCTTGAATTTTCTTACAGAACAACTGTGATTATTAAAGGATATTTCCATTTTATTTTATTTTTTTGCTGTAGAGCCTGGTGGCTAGTGTTGGTCATATGAAAGGCTAATCTTAATCCATGCTCTTGTTTATTTTCTTTTTTGTTCTGACAGGTGGATCTTCTAACATGTTCCGACAACTGAATCTCTCTTTTCAGATTGTCCTGTCTGGCTAATATAGTAAATGCTGCAAGAGAAGAATTTTATTGACTCCTGGTTGTTTTGTGGATGGATGGGATGGCTTCAGAGATTGTAAAAACTTGGAAATTTGTAAAGTGGAGTGAAAGCCACTTTAATGTCATAACTATGTAGCACTGCCACAATTTTGTCAGTTACATTTTGAATATATGGTACACTTCTAAATTCTTGCTTATTGGTAAGAACTTTGAGAGATGTGCCTAAAATTTTGTTATTCATCCTTTATTCCATACCTGTTTGAAGTAACATAAGTTCTTTTGTTTCATTTATTAATTCTAGTGGAGATATGGTAGGCTCTGTCTCTTAATATTTTTATCATACCTATCCTCTGTAATGGATGGTGGTGTGAAGAACCATGTATCTCCAAGCAGTTGTGAGATTTCTGTATACTTAGAAATTTAGCCTTTTTTCTTCAGATACTTCTAGGAAGATATCAAGGAAAGGTTTCAAGTTCAAGAATGAATTTACAGTTAAGGTGTAAACTTGAACTTGAAACTACAGTATTTCCTTTCCCTAACATCTTCCGGGAAGTATCCAAAGGCAAATGGCTAAGTTTCTTGGTTATTCAGAAGAATTAGAGATTTTTTACAAGCCAATCCAAATAATGTGGTCTGCATATTGGTGCTTAGATGAACAGCTACTAAACCAGAGCAGGAGAAATCCAAGATTGAAACAGTACCTGTAGCAATATAATGAAGTCAACATCATATGACATGAATCTAATGAATGTATAAAGTTGGGAGGGAAACCATTCCTCTGTTTCATTGCATTTGGGGCCCTATATATCAGAAAAAAGAAGCAAACATTTATCAAGGCTTACCTAAGCATGATGATGCCTAGTTTTCTAAAAATTAATTTTTGCTAAATAATAATAATAAAAGGCTTTAAGTTGGACTGAACATATCAATAAGTTAGAAGGATCAAGCTTAAAGCATATTTTGTTTTTAAGATTTCGTTAGTATTTTCCCCACACTTCACCATTGTATACAATTTGTACAGTATGTAAAGAACTATAGAAATCACATAAAATCATATCTCTAGTTCAATAAGTGGTTAACTAGTTTAGGCTGTTTAGCTAGTTTCTTGGGGATGATGAAGTGAATCAAGAGTTGGTTAACTTATGTGAAATACTCTCCATAAGACAGACTAAAGATTTGTGGGTTACAAAATTTAGTTGATATTGAGAAAAGAGTAGATATGTTACTAAGGGATACAGCACAGATGCAGAAGATCTTTTTAGTACATAATAGAAGGGAGAGAACAAAGGGTCACTCCTGAAAAATGAGTGGGAATGTGTTGCACAGTATGGACCTCCTTCTTACAAGTCTTTGGACTCTTCAAATACAAGAGTCAAACATCATAAAGGAACCACTATGGAGAAAAGTGGATGATGATGACAATGATAACAATCATATTTCTGCTCAAAAGGTTAATTAGTCAGTTTCTAGAACCTCTTAAAAGTTTATGTTGGGATTATTAAAAGTTTGCAATTCGGGATAGCACATCTGGTATATTTGGGACAAAGAGCCTACACTCATACCCGCACAAGATTATGGGAAATCCTTTTAATATATGAAAACAGTCAATTAATTATTTGGTAAAAAATAAGACTCAACTCACATAGAAATGGGTAAGTTGTTCTTCCAGATAAGGTCAACTCACATTACAGCAAATACTGTCTTAACTGCTCACTGTGACAAATCACACACCTATAGCTGTAATGTTCACTACAACAAATCTGCTACACTGAGAGTAGGCAATATATAATTTCTAAAAAGCATATTCAAGAAAATTGATTTCTGAAGTCAAAGAAGAGCATTTGGTTTTTGTGCATGTATGCGTGAATTTATTTCCATGGTTGGAAAGAGAAGTATTATTAAATAAATAAAACATTTGCTACATATGGAATGCAAATTTAAGAGAAACTTTCATCTAAAACGTAAATTTACATGTTCCGTGTAAATATAAGTTTGGGAAAGACAACTTAATAAGTATAATTTTTTTATACTCATTATCAACCTTCTACCAGGAGACTTAAGTCCACCAAATGTAGAAATAGCACAAACTCTATGAATTACCCTCTAACACTTATACTATTGCTGACAATCACTCCCAAACAAGTATGACTACTTTTCAATACATCTAAAAGGCACCTGTACGACTTCTTTTAATGTGAGAATGTTGGTGCTCCACACAAACATACATGTGCATGCACTAGATAGCATAGAGATCTAATTCCAGCGATGGTGATGAAGATAATTATAAGATCCCTGTTTTGCTGCAGCTTTCTTCTATCATTTTAGCTACTGATATATAAAATATTTTCTTCTGTTTAGTCAATGGTTGAGGTCTTCTTGGATTGCACTTCATCTGAAACTTCTCCCTTGATTCTGTCATTTAGGATGGTACTACCAAAAGGGTTCAAGGCAAGTTTTATATTTACAGAGGGGAATGAATTCATGATCTGAAGACAACTAATAAGTATTGAGGGGGGGGGGGGGTCAAACAGCAGGTCAACCATGTACTGAGCAATCACCAGTATGGCTAAATTGATATGTGTAAGATTTCAGTTCACATAAAGTCTGTTTGTTAATATTCACACTCATAGCTTATCTCCTCTAACTCCATTTTCATGTTTGATTTTTTTTTTTTTAAATAGATTTTAATTTAGATTAGATCAATTTTTTTTACATATACATTCATACATAAAAATAACAAAACTCGAAGTTTCGTTAAATTAAGTAACAATTGTTAATTACTCTACTTCCAACCATAGCAATTATCTAATTCTTTCTTAAACAACCTTAAAAGTAAACGATGAACTTCTTATTGTTCTAACTCTCTTCGTGATAACTTTTTATTAAGACCCTGGTAGAGCTTGGGTCAGTCAAGCACTGTATAATAAACTCTGCCTATCGATCCAGTATACACTATCTACCAATAATTGTCCGGACACCCCCTGTTATTTGAAGTTATGGAACATTCCAGGTTTGTTAATAACATAAAAACCAGTTTACAGATCTTAGGAAGCAGTATTTCATGTTAGCAGATGAATACAAGTGGTATGGCAACATGATGTGAACTCAGTGACTTTGAGAGAGGTTGATACGAGTTGCCAAAAGGTGTCTCACCTTATTATTAAATTACTCTGGATTAAACTAAATTTATTATAGTCTATTGGGAAAAAACTTCCAACATCTTTCTCTAATCCAGAGTAATTTAATAATAAGGTGAGACACCTTTTGGCAACTCATATAGGTAAATATGACTTCTCCATTACTTCCACCTTAGTATCACCACCTCTGGGTCTGTTTCCCACTGAAAAAGACCTCAATAAAGGTTGAAACTGGTCTGGGTAATGGCCCTTCCCTTAATGCATAGCATTATACATGTCCACAAGGAGATGTGCTTTGCATTATGGGAGATACTAAGACAAGCGATGAGAGCTTAGTCCACCTTTACCATGAGTTGCCTCAGTCCTGAAGATACTTCAGGTGTAATCTTTGTTTGCTTACACTTCGATAAAGGATTAAACGAAATTTATTATAGTCTAATGAAGTGGAAAAAAAAATTCCAACAAGGTTCACCTGTTTCCAGTCTTGGCAGGGTGTGGAGGCAGCTTGGTGAACACATGTTACCACAGTGTGTTGTACTCACAGTAAAGTTTGGTGTAGGAGTAACATATGGTGTGCATTCAGCTGGTTTGGAGTGAGACCACTGGTCACTGTTCGTGGTTTCATGAAGGCAGCCCACGTTGATATTCTGGATAATCAGGTGCTGCCTACACTGTGGAGTTTTCATAGAATGGACCTGTGTTACTATCAAGATGACTATGCCCCCATGCCACAAAGCTGCAGCTGTTATGGAATGGTATGAAGAGATGGGTGTTAAAGAACTGCCCTGGCCTGTGCAGAGTCATAACCTCAACCTCATCAAACACCTTTGGCATGAATTACCACAGTAAAGTTTGGTGAAGGAGTAATGGTATGGTGTGGATTCAGCTGGTTTGGAGTGAGACCACTGGTCACTGTTCATGGTTCCATGAAGGCAGCCCACCTTGATATTCTGGATAATCAGGTGCTGCTTACACTGTGGAGTTTTCATTGAATGGACCTGTGTTACTATCAAGATGACAATGCCCCATGCCACAAAGTTGCAGCTGTTATGGTATGGTATGAAGAGATGGGTGTTAAAGAACTGCCCTGGCCTGTGCAGAGTCCTAACCTCAACCTTATCAAACATCTTTGGGATGAATTGGAGTGACGAATGAGTTCCAGAGCAGCACATCCTTGATCTGTCACTGAACTCAGTGCTGCTTTGATGATGGAATGGAGACAAATTCACCTGATGTCTGCTGCACATTGGTGGAAAGCCTTTTTCAAAGGGTGCAGGAGTGATCAAAACCAAGCTGGACATATTTGATATTAGGGTTCATCTGCTGGTATCAATTGTAAATTGCTAAAGTGTACAGACAATTTTTGGTAGATAGTGTATTTATCCAATATGCTATTTATCATGAACTAACTTATGAAGGTCAATTAAATATCTTCTCCATCTCCCTGGTTAGATATGCAGTTACCCTACCAATTTATGTATCTTTGAATATTATTGATGCTCTGAATATCTATCAAAAATCTGTGTGAGTGAAGGATGAAATCCAATGCTGGCTTGACCAGAATTACATAGCAGTAGCATAAATTCCTTTCTCCCACAAATGAAGTTTTTTTTTAATGGTGGTGACTTAATGACAGTGAGTAGTAAGACAGCGGATATGTAAAGTGGTGAAAATGCAATTTTCATAAATAGTACTGAGAAAGTCATTGAAGAGATGAAGCAGAATAGGTGAAAATAAGGCTAGAGATTAAATATACGAGGAATGAACTGAGGAGAATTACAGAATTGCATTGGAATGTAAGGAAAAATGGGACAAAAGATTTGAAAGAGATATTGAATGATTTGAGAGTGATAATGTAAGGAGATTCGATCTGGTGTGATGAGTGAAAAGGTGAACAAGGTCTATTTTCTGGGAGGTTGAATGAACAGGGTGGTTGAAGCATTGGATAAGAGGAGTACGCAAGCAAAAGACTTGGTAGTGGTAGTTGGCACAAATGATTTGACTAGTAACTAGAAGAATGTAAGGAGGGATGTCATGATACTGTTAAGGAGATTGAAAGAAAAAAGTGTGGTAGGTAAGGTAGTCAGTGTGTTGCCGAGGTATGATAATGATGATTTCAGAAGGCGAGTGAGGATCCCAAACGGTGGGCCACAGCCTCCTTGGGGGCCGTTAGTTTCATTGAGGGGGGGCTGTGAAATAATGAAAATAAATTTAAAATGTTCTAAGACTAAGAACATATTTTTTATCTTAAAATAAATGTATTTAATTTTTATTATTTATTATTTCTTTTTTGTTATTTTTTATATTTTAATTGAAAAAATCACACACTGGTGTCGGTTCACAAATTTTGCTTCCTGCACATTTCAGCGCTTAATGAATATTAGTAAATATATGCTTATTCGTATCAGTTTCATTTCAAAGGTTTTGATAGGCAGAACAAAAAAAGCTTACAAATACAAAATCTTGCACTCAATTAAATATGGCCAAATTTTTTGCACTTTAAATGAATGTTTCATTGCTAGTGTACACAGGTTCAGCGATGTGTGCGGGGAAACAAAATACGATTGGTGTGTATTGAATACAAATACAATAAATATTATAATAATATATGTCTGTATTAGGATTTTTTTCCCAATGGGGATGGGGGATGAAATCTTTTAATTTTTCCAAAAGGGACCTTGACATCCATAAGTTTGGGAAACACTGATCTGGAAAATTTCTAACTCCATCAACCAGGACAAAACTTAATCTTCATCTGGGTCTTTTTCCTAGCATCAAACACTTATTTTGCTAATTTGTTCCTTTCCCATAATGTTGAAGTGACCATCATCATCACAATCCATGGACTCACTGTTCGTTGGTGTCCGATGCCTCCTTCACTATCTCCTTTCCTAATATCATCATTTTTAATATGACACTGCAATTAATGCCATCTGTTCATGCCTCTAATCTTTCTCAGTACTCTCATATCTGTGGTCTCTAGTCCTTCGTCAAGTGCTTTATTTCTAACCCAGCTCTCAGATCCATAAGTTAAAATGGCTTGATCACGTCTTGCATACAGCAAATTTAGTGTTTTCACTAATTTCTCTCTTATTTATTCAGTTGACTTCCTACCATACAGCTTTGTTGATTCTGTTGTCTTTGGTCTAGTCTTTGGTCAAGTGTTTTACTTCTGACCCAGCTCTCAGATCCATAAGTTAAAACTGATTTGAACACTGTCTTGTATACAGCTAATTTAGTGTTCCGACTAATTTCTCTCTTATTCCACATGAATTTATTCACCATAACAGCTTTATTGATTCTGTTGTTTATTTCCATATTTAATATACCACTTTCACAAAAAATCTTGCCTAAGTAGCTGAAATGTTTTACTTCTTCCACAGGTTCCCCGTTCGCAACACAGCTGACATTTTCAACAATTCTACCTATTTTCATTGTCTTTGTCTTTTTAATGCTGACCTTCATACCATATCTATTACAACAGTTATTCAATTTAGCCAGGGAATCTTGTAAACTTGTAGTGGATTTATTTACAAGTATAACATCATCCGCAAAAAGCAAAGAGCTGACATTAACATCTCCAATTCTGATATCGTGTTTAATACCACTTTCCTTCATAATGTGATCCATATAGATAATGAATAACAGAGGGGAAAATGTACATCCTTGTCTCACACCAGATTTAACATTAAACCATCTTCCTGTACTTCCTTTAATTCTAACTGCTGACTTACAACTCAAATAAAGACTAAGTATTGCTTGATATAAAGCTCCATTGACACCATATAACTGTAGTGTATTGAATAGCTTCTCTCTTGGCACTTTGTCATATGCCTTTTCCAGATCGACAAAACTTAAATACAGATCTTTGTTATATTCCCAAGCTTTCTCAACTATTTGTCGTAAAGTGAAGATCTGATCCTAACAGACTCTATTTAGCATGAATCCTGCTTGTTCTTCACAAAGCTTTTCTTCCACAATTCTTCTCAACCGTTTCTCAAGTATGCTTGCATAGATCTTGCCAGGAATACTCAGTAGGGAAATACCTCTGTAATTCTCACATTCAGTTTTATTTCCCGTTTTATATATGGGTACTATTAGAGCTGTACTCCAATCATCGGAAATTTGTCCCTCTCTCCAGGCTTTCTGAACCATGCAGTGCAACCACTGTAAGACTTTTATACAACTTTCTGGTTGAATATCATCCACTCCTGCTGCCTTTCCACATTTCAAGACTTTGACGGCTTTTTCTACTTCAAGTATGGATATGTATTCCTGACTGCATGCATGGTCAGTGTTTTTTACCACTGTGCTATCATCACTGCTTGTTTCATTTAGTAGTTTTTCAAAGTAATTACTCCATACTTAAAAGATATCTTTTTCTCCTGTTTTCATGTCACCTTTAACATCTTTCACCTTTTACAGCACTCTTTCCTACATTCCTAAGCTTCTTCAACAACCTCCAGAATATCTTACCACCGTCTTGATATTTATTTTCTATGTTCTTGCCAAAGTCCTCCCATGACTTTTGTTTAGCTAGTTTTACACAGTGTTTCGCTTTCTTACATTTGTTTATGTATTCTCTAAGAGCGCAAGCTGACCTATTTGACAGGAATCTTTGATATGCTTCCTTCTTTTCCTTCACTGCCTCTTTAACTTCCAATGTCCACCAGGGAGTTCTGATTTTTTTATCCTTGCAGACAACCTCACCGCATGCCTCTCTGGCAGAATCAATCAATGTTTTCTTCAGAGTTTCCCACTGAATCTCCAAGGTTTGATTCATGTTCTCAAACTCTTTCATTTTTTCTTCAATAATTACTATTACTATTATTACGGGCAACTCCAGGGAGTCATTAGACTCATCGAGGGAGGCCCCAAATCATATTCATCACAACTATTTGACATTCATACAGTATCTATCATACCTCGCCTTAAACTCATTCACTGTCACAGCATCCACCACAGACTCAGGGAGCGCATTCCACTCATTCACTACTCTAAAAGTAAAGAACCCAGCTCTAACACCTTTACTAACCACACTTTTGCCCAGTTTCCATGGATGTCCCCTAGTCCTCCCACAACCAGCCCTGTTCTCAAAAATATCTTCTGAATTAATTTTATAGTAACCCTTCAGTAATTTGAATGTCTCAATCATATCTCCCCTCCTCCGCCTATCAACCAATTTTTGCAACCCACAACTCCTCAACCTGTTCTCATACGGTTCATTCCACAGACCTGCTATCATCTTGGTCACTCGCCTCTGGATCCTCTCCACCTCCTCCCCATCAAGAAGAAACCTAGGTGACCAAATCTGAGCACAGTAGTCTAGATGGGGTCTTATCAAGGCTCGATACAGAGGAACAATAACCTGCTTGTCTCTGCTTGTCAACGTATTCTTCAGCAACCAAGTGATTTGATGAGCTGATTTGGCCACTTTTGCAATGTGTCCCCTAAATTTCAATTCCTTATCTACCAACACTCCTAAATCTCGTGCCTCATCAATTTCCTGGAGCACGGTTCCACCAATGCAGTAAACTGCCGCCAATCTTTTCACCCCAAAATGCATAACCTTACATTTTGCCACATTAAACTGACATCCATTCTCCTTAGCCCAGACCTCCAATCTATCCAAATCATCCTGCAAAATTTTGACGTCATCTGCATTCACTATTGCCCTACCCAACTTCGCATCATCCGCAAACAAATGAACTGTTCCTCTCAGATCCTTTCCTATATCATTTATGAACAAATTAAACAGCAGTGGTCCAAGAACAGATCCTTGTGGCACACCACTAGTCACAGGCCGTCTTGTGGACTCTACTCCTGAGTAAACCACTCTCTGATATCTCTCCGTCAACCACCCTCCTATCCATCTCACCAACCCTATGTCCATCCCCATATGCCCCAATTTACTGATTAGAATTCCATGCGGTATCCTGTTAAAGGCCTTAGCAAGGTCCAGTAGAATCACTGTAAACCCATTACCCTTATCCAGTTCAGCCGTCACTGTGTTATAATACGTGAGCAAATTACTGAGGCATGACCTACCCTTCACAAAACCATGCTGTCCCCGATACAGTATCCCATTTTCTTCTATCCAATCTTGTATTTTCCTCTTGACTATTTTCTCTAAGACTTTGATAATGATTCCTGTTATGCTGATTGGCTGGTAATTTTCAACAGCAGCCTTGGAACCACCTTTGTGCAGTGGAACTATTTTACCCTCTTTCCACCCCCTTGGGACTGACCCAGTCCTGAGACTCAAATTAAACAAAATGGTCAAGGGCACTGACAATTCTTTGGCCGCTTCATGTACGATATGAGCTGGTATTTGTGTATTTTAGTCTACAGTTCACATCTGAGAGCTGCTCAACTTTTATTCGCTTTAAAACTTTCTTACATGTTATTCTTTTCAATATGAAATTCAATTTTATCCTGTTCAAGACTAAATAGTGATCACTTCCAATTTCAAATCCTCTGTACACTCTGGTGTCCTGCACCAGGGAGAAAACATCACTATCAACAATAACATAGTCAATGAGACTTTTCTTATTCCTTGCCTCTTCTCTCCATGTGAATTTGTGCACATTTTTATGTTGGAACATGATGTTAGTAATAACCAGTCCCTGTCCTGAGCAGAAATCCAACAGATATTTGCCATTATTATTAGCTTTGCTCTTTTCTCCAAATTTTCCCAAAATATTTTTGTATGTCTCACAATCATTTCCCACTCTGCTATTTAGATCCCCAACAAGGACCAACTTTTCCTTTTTCATTGTGTCAGCTGCTTTTTCTAAAGCCTCAAAAAATTCCTCCACTTCTACCTTAGTAGAACCTTCTGTGGGACCATAGGCACAAATAAGTCTCATATTTGCCCACATTACTCTACTTGAGACTGACTGCCATTCAAGAAGATTAGCCTCGTATTTTGTGTTGAATACTATGGCTACTCCTTTTCCTTGATTGTCATTGCCTGAATATAACATTTTGTATTTATAGCTCAGAAAGATCTCACCAGTTTTTGTCTTTTTTGTTTCAGTCACACCTATTATGTCGATCTGGTACTTATCTAATTCCTCAGGTAGCTCCATTTCTTTGCCATTCAGGCTTCTTCTGAGGATTGGATATTAGGTCAGAAGCCCTGGTCGGTTCTCCGCATTCCTTTAAAGGCTATGTGGAGGTCTCCTCTAAGTTATACTACTTTGACCCTTAAGCACCCCTGGTTTAAGCCAATAAGAATACAATTTGGTCAACTAAATCGCAAATTGCCAGCCCATCCTCGTTCGTTCAGTCTCCAGGTAGGTACCCAACATAATGCACCACGAGAAGGTGAGGAATGGATATTAGGTCAGAAGGCCTGGTCGGTGCTTCGCATTCCTTTAAAGGCTATGTGGCGGTCTCCTCTCAGTTTTATACAGCTAAGTATAATTTATTACTCCTATATATTTTGCTCAATATGTCATGAGCTTTTTTTAGGGAGAAGACGGAAAAACTTGTAGGAATATCTAAGTTTTGAATACAAGAGCGAGTAATATAGCATGTGTATAATTCACGGCAGTTTGTATAACACGTGTCTATTAAACAACAAGTAAAAATGTCATTCCTCTCTCAAGTGAAATGCCAGCATTCCACCAGAATATGACTAATGGTGAGGTGTTGAATTTCAAAAACATAGGTGGGTCATCAACTTAGTAAATAAGAATGTGTAAGATGACTGTGACCTATGAGGAGCCTAGCAAGAACAACTTCCTCTCCTAAGTACCTACACTGACTAGAAAGTCAATGCTTAATTTCAGGCTTAATCTCATGAAATTTGTTTATCAGTGCTTCCTGCCAGCATATTGCCATTGGATAAGTAACTTTGATTTCATAAACTGTGGGTAGTCAGTATATGGTACCATCAGACATTATGTCAACAAAGTATCAGCTGGTGTAGCAGCTGCATCTGTGATGTTGTTTTCCTTAATTCCAATGCAGCAGGTAATCTATCAGAACTGAACATCAAAATGAAGTTGTTTTTTGTACAAAAGTTTAATACCTCACCAAGCTCTGGAAGTGGATTATACACTGGAGAGGAGATATCCTGTAAAGAACTCAGAGTCTGTATAAATTACATACTTTTGGTAGGAATTTTCTTTTATAGGCAAGCTGAATTGCATGCAACTCTGCTCTATAATTACTGCAATTAAGTGGGATATAGTTGGAGATGGTAATGTTAGGAGAAAGCAGCACAACCAACCGAGATTGGAGTGCTGTTTTATTTGGTGCAGTTAATGTTTTCAACATTCATGATAATAGCTTCCATAGCCTCTTTGATGCATATACCAAAAGGACGAACTGCAGTGTGACAGATGTGATATTGGACTTCCCAATGTAGAGTAGAGAGACAGGTCCATGTAGGATGATCTGGAAGGCACTTTATTTTTAGGGAATAATTAAGAGACAATTATTTTTTTCTATAGTTAGATAGGGCTAAGGGCCTCGCCTACTCCCTATATACGGGACTAAAAAGCCGTTAGCTGATTTTTTTTTCTTGTTTTTTTCTAAGTAACAGATGGGATTAATTTGATTCAACATAAAGATTTTGAATGGGTGATGTGCAAAAAAGCACCGATAGCTAATCGGATACCCTGATGATGGTTACGGTCCAACCACTAGAGAATGCTTTTCCTTGTAGAACCGTAAACCTGGGATCCATAATCAAGTTTTGAATGTATAAGTGTGTGATAAATGCAGAGCAAGGAACATCGATCAACATTCCCATTCTGTAGAGGACAGAGTGCAAAAGGTATCCAATGCTTTATTGCACTTATCCTGAAGATGACAAATGTGTGCAAAGAATGTTGTCTTTCTGTCAAAAATGAGTCCGAAGAACTTGGCCTTGGGTGCGTGGGATAATAGTTTCCCATTCTTAAATCAGAATCAGGGTGGAGAGTGCATTTTTGGCTGAAGTGTACACAGACAGTTTTTCTGTAGAGAACCTGAACCCATAATAAAGAGCCCATAAAGAGAAATGGTTGATTGCTTGTTGAAGTTGTCTTTTGATGATCCTCATATTAAAGAAGTGACAGTAAATTGTGAAGTCATCGACATAAAGGCAACTGCCTACTGTGGGAGGAAGATGTTCACTAATTTAATTCACTACAATAATGAAGAGGGTTGCACTTATGACAGGGCTTGAGGAACTCCTTCTTGATGACATGGCCAAGATAATGTGCTTCCCACTCAGACTTGAAAGACTCAGCTGGATAGAAAGTTTTTAATAAAAACAGGAAGGTGTACCTTCAGATTAAAAAGGTCTTTTACTATGCCATATCTCCAGGCTGTGTCATAAACTTTTTTATGTCGGAAAAAGACTGAAAACACATTCTCATTTCAGGAATAGTTAGAAAGAAGTTTGTTGATTTCTAAGTAGCAGAGAAGTCTTGCATTTATCATTTTTCCCAAGACCTTGTGAAGACAGTAAGTCAGTAAATGAACAATAATTGTTGGCCTATGCTGGATCCTTGCATGGTTTTGGGATAGCAATGAAAATTGATTTATACCAAGAGTCTAGAAACTCTTCCTCTGCAAATATAGATGATGGGAGGTGTTTTATCATCTCATAATGGATGTCATCATGGCCTATTGCACTAGGGGTGAGAAAGGAGAAGAGCCTTTTCAGTTCCTCCTTTGTATCCTATTAGTACAGAAGCTTAACCACTGTTTTCTTGTTACTCTTTCAATATTAAAAAATCAAAAGCATAAAACTGATTTGGAGATTCTGGCAAAGCGTTTTCCCAAAAGTGTTTGTGATAGGGATTATGCTCCGAGGTAAACAAAAAGGTGTGTTCTGTAATCTACCTTTAATTTTCCCAATTTTATCCCATACAATTTTTGTACTGGTTGTTTGATTAACTTCCTATTGACATTTCTTATAAGTTTATAGGAAATGTCTTATATGTTTATAGTAAGTTACCACAGAAGGATTTCAACTGGAAATCCTTCTTGGATGACACATGACTTGGACTCAAAAAAAAGAGGTAAAAATTAGGATAGCAACAGCTATCTTAAAATCAATGGACAAAATATGGAAGAGTCGAGCTATAAAGATGCAAACTAAACTGCACATTGTAGAAACCTGTATCTTCAGCAGCATGCTCTATGGATGCGAGGCCTAGGTACTCCTGAGAGAATCTGAAAGGAGGATATTAGCATTCAAGAAGAAGTGCTATAGAAAGATCTTGAGAATAAATTGAATCCAGAAAGTGAACAATGAGGAAATCTATAGATGAATATAACCAAAAGAAAACCTGATCCAGAAAATAATCAAAAGGAAACTACGTCTATTTGGCCATATATATAGAATGAACAATGAGAGCAAATTAAAAATGCTGCTGTTTGGGATGATTGAAGGAAAGAACAAAAGAGGAAGACCAAACAGAGAATGAGGCAATGACATTGTCAAATGGTGCGGAAACTCTGTACACAAACCGAGTCATCTTGCACACAATAGAATGCAATGGAAGAATCATATCAAGATGGCATCAGACACCTACGGTATTGAATGCATGGTTGTTGTTGATTGATTAATCAATGTTGTAAATTGGATATGTATTGTTTTTGGTTGTTTTTGATTCTGACATCTCACAAAACATGCTTTACAAACATGCATTTGAACAAACTTAACAGCATTTAAACTGCTAAGTTTGTTGTGGTAGGGTATCTACAAAATATATCCCATGTTCTTTCTTGATCTTTTCTGGCTGCTTGGCACTCTCTGAGTTCCACCATGGCTTTGAGTAGAGTGGAAATTGGAATGTCATCATCATCAAATTCCTGATATATACCCTCAAGGGGTGTACACGATACGATAGTACTACATGAAAAATTTACATCATTACTAACTTCCTATCTACAACTGTCCACGCGGGTGGCCTAGTGGCTTTGCGCTTCGCAAACATATGTCTGGGGGAAGGAGTGTCCTAGGTTCGATTCCCATCAACGATGTGAAGAGGTCAACGATCTCGCCAGCCATAGCCAAGTTAGCCGGTCTTGGGCGTGGACAGCACGGTTTTCCCCACCAGTTTATCTGGTGTTTTTCATCCCGCAAGCAGGCAAACTGGTCCGAGGACACACACAGATTACAGTCCTGGAATACTGACCTAGCCATAGGTCTGATTTGTCAGCCTATGAGGGTTCCAGAGCCCGGATAAAATTTGGGGGGACTACATGTTACCATGAACTCCCGTAAACAGGGGGAACGCTGTATCATCACACGGAATTTATTTATTTATCTACAATTTTCCTCCAAATCAGTCTGTTAAATGTCAAGACTCCAATATTATCAGGTCTTATATTTCTGTCTTCTAAGGCACTTTTTAAGGTATCAATCTACCTACATCTTGGTCTTCCTCTGGGTCTATTTCCTGCCAACCTGGCAGAGAACACTCTTGTTTTGCTAATCTTTCCTCTCCCATTCTGCTTAAGTGACCATACCATACCATCTGAGGTAAGCTCTAACACATTCCTGGATGCTGACAATCTCGAGTTCTTTCCAAATATCCTTGTTTTTAATACGATATTGCCATTGATGCCATCTGTTCATGCCCCCTAATCTTTCTCAGGACTCTCATATCTGCGGTCTCTAGTCTTTGGTCAAGTGTTTTACTTCTAACCCAGCTCTCAGATCCATAAGTTAAAATTGGTTTAAACACTGTCTTGTATACAGTTAATTTAGTGTTTTGGCTAATTTCTCTCTTATTCCATATAAATTTATTCAGTTGAGTTCCTACCATAGCAGCTTTGTTGATTTCTGTTGTCTATTTCCATATTTAACTTACCATCTTCACTAAAAATCGTGCCTAAGTAGCTGGAAATGTTTTACTTATTCTATAAGTTCTTCATTCACAATGCAGTGGATATTTTTCAATGCTTCTGCCTATTTTCATTGTCTTTGTCTTGTTATTCTTGACGTTCATACCATATCTATTACAACAGGTATTCAATTTAGTCAGGGAATCTTGAAGACTTGTAGCGGATTTATTTAGAAGTATAATATCATCCACAAAAAGCAAAGAGCTGATATTAACATCTCCAATTTGGATATCAGGTTTAATACCACTTTCCTTCATAATGCGATCCATATAGATAATGAATAACAGAGAGGATAATGTACATCCTTGATTGATACCAGATTTAACATTAAACCATCTTTCTGTACTTCCCTCAATTCTAACTGCTCACTAACAACTCAAATAAAGACTAAGTATTGCTTGATATAATGCCCCACCGCCACCATACAACTGCAGCATTTTGAATAACTTCTCTCTTGGCACCTTGTCACATGCCTTTTCCAGATCTACAAAACTTAAATACAGATCTTTTTTTTTTTTTTTTAAATCCTTTATCCAAGTGTGAGCAAACAAAGTTTGCGCCTGAAAGTATCTTCAGGACTGGGGTAAGGTGGTACAACACCAGGTCAACTCGTTGCAAAGGAGGAGCAAGCTACCAACACACCTAACTCAGTATCGCCTATAATGCAAAACACATCTCCTTGCGGATATGTCTAATGTTATGCATTAAGGGAAGGGCCACTACCCAGACTAGTTTCGACCTTTATTGAGGTCTCTTCAGTGGGAGCCAGGCCCAAGTGGAGATACCAGGCAGAAGCATTAGCAGGTCATCTCTACCTATAGGAGTTGCCAAATGGTGGGCCACCCTTTTTTAATAAATTACTCTGGATTTAGAGAAAGATGTTGAAAGTTTATTTTTTTTTTAAATTAAAAAAATAATAAAAAAATAAAAAATAAACTTTCAACATTAAATACAGATCTTTGTTATATTCCCATGATTTCGTATTGATCCTGACAGCCTCTATTTGGCCTGAATCCAGCTTATTCTTCACCAAGCTTCTCTTCCACAATCCTTCTCAACCGTTTCTCAAGTATACTTGCATAGATCTTGCCAGGAACACTCAGTAGGGAAATACCTCTATATTTCTCGCATTCAGTTTTATTTCCCTTTTTATATATGGGTACTATGAGAGCTCTACTCCAATCATCGGGAATTCGTCCCTCTGTCCAGGCTTTCTGAACTATACAGTGCAGCCACTGTAAGACTCTTATACCACCATACTTCAGCATTTCTGGTCGAATATCATCTACTCCTGCTGCCTTTCCACATTTCAGGCTTTTGATGGCTTTTTCTACTTCAAGTATGGATATATATATTCCTGATTGCATGTCTGTTGGGTGTTTTTTACTGCTGTGCTGTCATCACTGCTTGTTTCATTTAGCAGTTTTTCAACGTAATCAACCCATACTTCAAGGATATCTTTTTCTCCCGTTTTCATGTCACCTTTACTATCTCTTCTTTTTAGAGCACTGTTTCCTCCATTTCTGAGCTTCTTCAACAACCTCCAGAATATCTTGTCACCTTCTTGATATTTATTTTCTATGTTCTTGCCAAAGTCCTCCCATGACTTTTGTTTAGTCAGTTTTACACAGTGTTTAGCTTTCTTACATTTGTCTCTGAGCACAAGCTGACTTATTTGTCAATAACTTTTGATATGCTTTCTTTTCCTTCACTGGCTCTTTAACTTCCTATATCCACCATGGAGTTCTGATTTTTCTATCATTGCACACAACCTCACCACATGCCTCTCTGTTTGAATCAATCATTATTTTCTTCAGGACTTGCCACTGAATCTCCAAGGTTTGATTCATGTTCTCAAACTCTTTCATTTTATCTTGAACAATGTTTGTGTATTTTAGTCTACAGTTCACATCTGAGAGCTGCTCAACTTTTATTCACTTTAAAACTTTCTTACATGTTCTTCTTTTCAATATGGAATTCAATTTTATTCTGCTCCAGAGTATATGGTGATCACTTCCAATTTCAAATCCTTTGTACATTCTGGTGTACTGCACCAGTGGGAAAAGATCACTATCAACAATAACATAGTCAAAGAGACTTTTCTTATTCCTTGCCTCTTCTCTCCATGTGAATTTGTGCACATTTTTATGTTGGAACATTGTGTTAGTAATAACTAATCCATGTCCTGAGCAGAAATCCAACAGGTATTTATCATTATTATTAGCTTTGCTCTTTTCTCCAAATTTTCCCAAAATAGTTTTGTATGTCTGACAATCATTTCCTACTCTGCTATTTAGATCCCCAACAAGGACCAACTTTTCCTTTTTCATTGTGTCAGTTGCTCTCTCTAAAGCCTCAAAAAATTCCTCCATTTCTACCTTAGTAGAACCTTCTGTGGGACCATAAGTCTCATTGTCCAGTTCCCTATTCTCATATTTGCCCACATCACTCTACTTGAGACTGCCTGCCATTCAAGAAGATTAGCTTCGTATTTAGTGTTGAATACTATGGCTACTCCTTCTTTTCCTTGATTGTCATTTCCTGAATATAACATTTTGTATTTATTGCTCAGAAAGATCTCACCAGTTTTTGTCTTTTTTGTGTCAGTCACACCTATTATGTCGAATCTGGTACTTATCCAATTCCTCAGCTAGCTCCATTTCTTTGCCATTCAGGCTTTGGGTAGAGGAAATTGAAATGTAATTATTGAAATTGCTGCAGTTGCTACATAGACAATACAATCTGTTACAAACAGCTGATGAAATCATAGACTGGAGATATCAGAGTTATGATAAAAATTAAGAGACTAGAAACAGATGATCTAGGGAACTGTTGTAGTAAGAAGTAACCTACAAGACAGAAATATAAGATCTGACAGTATGTAATGCTGAGAAGTGTCAGAATAATTTGGAGGAATATTTTTAACAGGAGATCATTAATGGTTAAAATTTTACTGCAGAGTACTGTCACAGTATCTTGTATATCTTTTGAGAGTAAAAAATAGATGATGACGAGCCATCAGCTCCATCCTGAAGATTTGTGAGTAAAAATTGAGAGTAAAAAATAGATGATGATGGGCCATCAGCTCCATTAGGAAGAGAAGCCTCTACTACAGGTTTGGTTCACTAAAAACATTAGCTATATTTAGGATATAGCTAATGTTTTTAGTGTTCCTGCCCATTTTCACAGTTTTTGTCTTTTTATTGCTGTTTTAATACCAGATTTGTTACAGCAATTATTCAGTTTAGTTAAGGAATCCTGCAGGCTTGAATTTATTTAAGAGTATAGTACCAAGCACATAAAGAAATGAGATTAATATCTCCAATTCTGATATCAGATCTAATGGCACATCAGGATTCTAATTCTTTGTTGCTACTTTTATATACATATGTATTATATACACACAACACATATTACATACGTATTATATACACACAACACATATTACATACGTATTATATACACACAACACATATTACATACGTATTATATACACACAACACATATTACATACGTATTATATACACACAACACATATTACATACGTATTATATACACACAACACATATTACATACGTATTATATACACACAACACATATTACATACGTATTATATACACACAACACATATTACATACGTATTATATACACACAACACATATTACATAAGTATTATATACACACAACACATATTACATAAGTATTATATACACACAACACATATTACATACGTATTATATACACACAACACATATTACATAAGTATTATATACACACAACACATATTACATACGTATTATATACACACAACACATATTACATACGTATTATATACACACAACACATATTACATACGTATTATATACACATTATATATACGTATTATATACACAACACATATTATATACGTATTATATATAACAACACATATTATATACATATTATATATACACAACACATATTATAAATGTATTTTATATACACAACACATATTATATACGTATTTTATATACACAACACATATTATATACGTATTTTATATACACAACACATATTACGAGGGCTGTTCAATAAGTAATAAGACTAATTTTACTGTCGTGAAACCACTCATCACAATATTAATTTCTGTAGAATAAAGAAATGTTGCTGTCTGTATTAACAAAAGAGGTTGATAGATGGCGTATATGGGGCTGATGTGCCAGAGTGTCACGCGACTAAACGCAAGCTTGTTTCAGTGCGCCTATGAGCCGTGACCAGTCGTCGAAATGGAAGTGTCCTTGGAACAGCGTTATGTGATTAAATTTTGTGTGCGTTTGCAAAAATCGGCATCGGACACTTTTAACATGATACACCAAGCTTTCCACGATGAAGCAATGTCGAGGGCAAGTGTTTTTCGCTGGCATAAAACTTTTAAGGAAGGAAGACAAAATGTGGAAGATCTTGAACGTGAGGGAAGACCTTCAACGTCCATCACAGAGACATTGATCAACACAGCAGAGATTATCATGAAGGAGGATCGCAGAATTACAGTACACCAGCTGCATGTTGTCCTGAATATTTCTGTGGGAAGTGTTCACTCAATCTTGGCTAAACATTTGGGACTGAAACATGTTTGCGCCCGATGGATTCCCAAACTCTTGACACCGGAGCAAATGCAGCATCGAGTGGATGTGCGCACAGAATGGAAAGAAAGACTGGAACAAGAAGGCAATAACTTCTTTGAATGCATCATTACAGCAGATGAAGCTTGGTTGTATCACTATGACCCTACAATGAAACAACAAAGCAGTGAATGAAAGCATCCGTCTTCGCCTACCCACAAGAAAGCAAAACCTGTAAAATCGGCTGGTAAAGTTATGACCATAATGTTTTTTGACTACGAAGGCATTGTTTACCAACACACTGTAGAACCCGGGAATACTGTAAATGGCTCATACTATGTGGATGTTTTACGGACAATGGTACAGCACGTCAAAAGGAAGCGTCCATTGCTGAAGAACGGCTTCTTATTGCATCACAATAATGCAAGGCCACATATTGCTGGTGGTGTAGTGGACGTTTTGCAGAAGAACAACATAGATATCCTACACTATCCATACAGTCCTGATCTCGTACAGTGCGATTTATGGCTGTTTCCTCAGCTTAAGAAACCACTAAGAGGCCGCCATTTCGAAAGCAACAAAGCATGTGTAAAAGCTGCAGAGGTAGTTTTGAAAGAACTCTCAGAAAAAAAAAAAAAAAATTCACATGTTTAAGAAGTGGACGCAACGTTGGGACAAACGCATCGTGTCTTACGGTAATTACTTCGAAAAAGACCATTTAAATGATGACGATTAAAGGTAATCTGTTTTCTGTATAAATATAGTCTTATAACTTATTGAAGAGGCTCCGTATATACGTATTATATATACACAACACATATTATATATATATATATATATACACTACTAGCAATAAATATATATATATATATATACTACTACTGGTACTAGCAAACATATTTCTCGAGGACTTTGAAGAAAAAGCAATTTGTTCGGCCACGCTGAAAGGTAAAATCTGGCTCCATTATATTGACGTTTTTGTTTTATGGGAGCACAGCCAAGATAACCTCAAAGTTTTCTTGGATCATTTAAATAACTTTCATCATAACATCAAATTCACCTCTGAGCTAGAAGTTAACAATTGTCTTTCTTTTTTAGACATAAAGCTAACCAGGAGTACTGATAATATTAAAATTTCAATCTTCAGGAAACCAACACATACAGATAGATACCTTCACGCGTCCTCTCAGCACCTACCCTCAGCAGAAATATGCCATTATATCTACTCTTGCGCATCGGTCCAGATCCTTATTATCAGATGCCTAGAGTAGCAAAATAAACTTAATTTCCTCAAAAGGGCCTTTATCAATAATGGTTTCGCTCCAAAAAGTATTGAGAAACATCTATTTCACTGTCGTCAACAAACCAATGAAGATTCTACTACCCACCAGAGCTTACATCTCCTTACCTTACATTAGTTCCCTCTCCCAAAAATTGGCAAGAATTTTAAAAAAGTTCAACATCAGAACGTGCTTCTCTACTTTACCAAAACTCCGATCTATCCTTAGTCAGCCTAAAGAAAAACATCACCATCTTCAGATCCCATGAGTATACAGAATTATTTGTAGTTATGGTAAACCTTATTATGGACAAACTGATAAATCAGTCTTTCTCCATCTTGAAGAGCACAAAAGAGACATCTCTTATAATAGAATCCGAGCCAGCCACATCTTGTTCTCTATAAACTCTGAAGAAGGCCACCAACATCAAATAGACTGGAATCAAACTTCTAATATTCACATATGTTACGATGAATTTGAAAGACGTATCCTGGAGTCAAAAGAAATTGCCCTCGATTCTGCTCATATGAATAGCAGCCTTAACTACAATTTACCAGACTCACATAGCTCTGCTATTCAGTACTGGTGTTCTCACAAGATCACACGCATGTGTATAAATGTAGCTAGAACTGAAGTGAGGACTCCAATTCAAACTTAACTACAGTTTTTGATAGCGCTGTTGTTGTTAGCATGTAATGTTTCTGTATATACCTTTGTGCTTTGACACCTGATGAAGTTGGTTTATCAATGAAACTAGTTGTGCCCTTATTAAACTTTTATTCTTAATTATCTCAGTGTTTCAAGTCATTAAAATTATTGAACATATATATATAATATTGCAGTATTAAGTGGAATATTCCATTAACAATATTCCATTGACTACAGCTAAATTAAAACAATGATTTTACATATATATTTTAATTTCAACTTACTCAAATACATCAATACCAGTATATCCTGATTTCAATTTAGAGTCCTGAAAAAGAAAAAAAACAACAACAACAATAATAATAATAAAGCTAGTATGGTATTGCAATGGTATACTAAGATGCCAAAGAATTATCTTCTTATCATTTCCAAATTGTATAATTAAAAACACTACCAGATAAGCATAGAATTTTTACATATAATTATATGTAATTATAGTTATAAGCATACAATTTTTGAAATGTAGGAAATGGGAAGAGCTCAATGACAGAGATATCATCATTAATTTAAGTGGCTGCAGTAGAGGTGTGTTAGAAATGAGAGTGAATGCTGACAGAGATGAGTAGTGTGACTGAAGATGAAGAAAAGATGAGTATCATGTGGAAATGGATACTATATCAGGAAGTGTGATATATTTAGAGGATGATTCTGATTGGGTGGGTGAATGTGAAATACTGATAGAGAAGAAGTAGAATTTATGAAAAATGAGTTTAGAAGCATGAAAGAAGATATCAGCTATAAGGAGACTGGAAAGGCAAAGAAGAGTAGGAGGGAGAGAAAGAGAGAGCTATGGGAATGATAAGAGAACCAGGAGAAGAGAGGGCATGAGAAGGCAAGATAGTGCAAGAGCTTGGGATGAAGAGATGACAAGAAGGCAGATAAGTAGGAGTGCAAAGAGAGCAAGTGTCAGAGGAGAGAGAGCAAGAAATGAACAGAGCAGTCAGAGGTGTGTTGTGCAGAGATTAAATGATTTGTGGAGTGCCAAATAGAATGCTAGGCAGTGAGTGAGACTATGGCTATTAAGTCAAATGAAAGTGTGGATAAGATGACTGAATAGTAGGTACAAATTACCCGAGAGTTAATGCGAATTGAGGTTTTGAGAGATTTGAGGTTTATGCTTGAGTTGTGTGGCAGAAAAGTGTTAGAGTAAGCATTATCCAAATATGATAAATGTTGAGGAGAAGAGCATCAATAATGAATGACAACATGATAGTGAGAATGTGTTGAAAAAAAAAAAGGCTTGCATTATGAATGTAGGCATCTGGAGAAAATGTTGTTCTAAGTAAGTGAGAGAATTAGTGCAGAGAAACTAGACTTATTGGGTGGATGGAGGTTGGGGTGGCCTCTTGTGGGATAGTCACTAGGGAGATGTGGGAAACATAGTATAATGCAGAGTCAAATGGAGTCGAGGGAATAATAGGTATTACAATACTGATAATGAATTGATGTTTTTTTGTACAAATGCCAGGGGTAGCAGAATAAAGGAGATGAATTAGTGGCACTGAGAGCTTCAGCTGGTCCAAAGATTACTGGGATCAATGAAACACCATTGACGGAAGATGATATACTGACAGGAATAGAAGTAGATGGGTATAGCATATTTTGGAAGGATAGGAAGAACAAATGCAGTGGTTGAGCATGAGGAGCAGAGGATTTGAAGGGAAATGACACTAATGGTTTTGAGAGTATATAATGTGAGGTGAAGGTAGGCAGGACAAGATATTTAGTGGGATGTTGCTATAGGCTAGGAAACCCAGATGGTGAAGAGCAAGAAATGTGTAGGCAGTTGAATTTGGCAAATGCAGAATGAGTGATCATTATGGGAGATTTTAACTGCAACAGTACAAGCTGGGAAGAAGAAACACATACATATGATAGTAATAGAATAGAATTTAGGGAATTCTTAAGGGAAATGCCTTAGGCAATGCACAACAGAAGAAACAGGAAGCTCAAGAATTTTGGATTTAGTCCTAGCATCAGAGGATCTGATTATAACTAAATGTCATCCTCTATATATACTCAGTTGGACAGAGAGAGAGTGACCATGTAGTCTTGACTCAGGGGATGAACAGACATGCAGAAATATAAAGGGGAAAGGATTTTTTTTTATGTGGAATTATAAAGGCAGGTAATTATTATAATCTTAGAGATCAGCTTAGGGCAGTTCAATGGATAGAAGAAATGGAAGGACAAGATATCACCAATGCATGGAAACTAGTAAAGAAATCTTTATTAGCAGCAATGGCAAGTTGTATACCTTGAGCAAAAAAAAACAAAATCTGGTGTAAAGTTGATGACTAACAATGCTAAGCAAAAACTGCAGATAAAAAGAAGGCTATGAAAAAAAAAAAAAAAGTATAAGGTGGAGAACATTTGCATGAAATAAAAGATAAATCCAGGAAGGTGATTAGCATGGTAAGGAAAGCAAAAGTGGAATATGAAAAGAGATTAACTCTGAGATGCAATGAAAGTCCAAAGGAATTCTTTTGTTACATAGCCAGCAGGAGGAGAAATGACTGTGGAAGAATGACATCATCAGACAAAATGGCAGTAAGGTAAATGATGCACAAGATATAGTGAGTTGTTTAATGATCACTTTATTGGGGTATTTCATCCTGGAAAAGTATGTTTAATTACTAGAAGGATGGGGAGGGTTTTAAGTTTTGGTTATGCATGAGGAAAGGGTGTCTCAAATACTAAGTGCTTGGATGTTAATAAGGTAAGGGAACTGGATGGGATTTCATTGTATGTTTTAAGAGAATGTCTCGGCTTTTCAATAAGAGTCTAGCTGTGGGAAAGATACCCAAGGAGTGGAAGGAGGGTAAGATAGTATGCCATTGCATAAGGATGGTGGTAGAATGGAAGTGTCAAGCTGCAGATCAATTTCTTCTTCTTCAGCTGTTATGATTTTTGAGAAATTAGTGAGAGACCATACACAGCATTGGGTGGATGAGGGCAATGTTATTTATGAATGTTATCAGCATGGATAAGAGCACTCTTGTTTTAGTAATCTGCCTCTTATAATAAAGTAACAAGAGTAGTTGATAAGTGAAAGACATATGCTGCCATTTCTTTGTAATAATTATGTAATAATACATTATAGAGGAGTTCGTGAGCAAGTACACATGTAATAATAGAGTTCGTTCGTGAGCAAAACAGTTGGTAGTGGTAGGTTTAACAAATGATTTGAATAGTAACAATGTTGAGTGGAATGCTAGCAGAGTTGTGTAAGAAGAAAGGAGTTCACTTTGTGAATATATGGGATGAATTTGAGGGACAGGCAAAGATCTATAAAAGAGATGGGCTACATTCTAATGGATTTGGTGTGAGTCAGTTGGAGAAACTGTTGCTGCAAGAGAAAATGACTGAAGTGAATGCAACACCCGAGGAAGCAAGAGGTATTGTGGAAGAGCAGGGAAGCAAGTTAGGTAAGTCTGTGAATGGAGAGATGAGTGGCATGAGTGAAGAAAATGACAGAAAGAGAAGGAACAGGATGGACAAGAAGTCACTGCATCAGAAGTGTAAAAGATGGTTTCAGGAATAGATGTTGGCTATAGAAAGGATTAAGATAGTCAAGGATGTGGTGGTGACATTTAGGTGTGGGAGAAGAGAGTAACATCAGGGATGATACAGAGGAAAGGATCAGGGGAGCGTGGAGGATTAATATCCGAGAAGTGGGATAACAAGTCAGTTTAACAAGAAGTTTCCATTAACAAGTCAGCAGGACTTGTTATGGAAACAGAAATGAGTAGTGTGTGTGTGTATTTACAAATCCTAGAAGTATTTGAAATATAAGGATAATTAAACTGTAGCACTGAGAGAAGTCATTAACCCATATAATTTCTTGGCATCTTTAATTTATAGTATAACCAAGTGAAAAAAACTTTTAACACCTTTGCAATATTATTATTATTAGACATCTTCATGGAGTCCAAAGATTCATTGAGGGAGGGCACCTATTCTATAACTCTAGGTGCCCTCTCTCCACACACCAACTACAATGAACCGCAATTACACCAATGCTATCTACTGCCCACCACCACTAGTATTTCCAAGGACAATCACAAACATCCATGCCCACGGCAGGATTTGAACCCACAGCCTTTTGGCTGGAGAGCGGATACGCTAACCACTCGGCCAGCCTGGATTCGAATCCTGCCATGGGCATGAATGTTTGCGATTGTCCTTGGAAATACTAGTGGTGGTGGGCGGCAGTAGATGACGTTGGTGTAGTTGTGGTCAATTGGTGGAGACAGAGTTGTAGAGCAGGTGCCCTCCCTCAATGAGTCTTTGGACTCCCTGGAGGTGTCTAATAATAATAATATTGCAAAGGTGTTTTCACTTGGTTATACTATAAATTAAAGATGCCAAGAAATTATATTCTTGGTTTCATCCTTTATCCAAGCAAAGTCTGCACGTGAAGTCACTTCACAACTGGACTACTTGTATATAGAGGCTGATGACTTCGCATCAATTGCCTTGGTATCCCATAATGCAATGCACATATCCTTATGGACATGTATAATGCTATTCATTATGGGAATGGCCACTATCCAGTCTACTTTCGACCTTTATTATCTCATCAGTGGGAGGCAGATTCAGAGGTAATACCAAGGTTGAAGTAATGCAGAAGCCATATTTCCATATACAAATATCCCATATGCATTATGGGATGCTAAGGAAATTGATGTGAAGTCATCAGCCTCTATAAACAAGTAGTCCAGTCACTTCATGACTGGACTACTTGTCCAGTTTCTTGGCATCTTTAATTTATATTGCAAAGGTGATGAAGGTAATCTGGAGGACTGCTGCAATACTAAGAAGGATGTTGACCAGCAGAGATTGAAGAGTGGTGATCCCATTGTATAAAGTTCCAATCATACTGCACATGGATCACTATGTTCAGATTTAGTCACCAGGATTTGAATGGGTTAAATTTTCCTTGGATAGGGTAGATCTCAATAACAAAAATGATATCAAGACTGTACAATTTTAGGTATGAGGATAGCCTGAAGGCTTGTGGACCGCAGTTTGGCAGATAGATGAAGGAGAGGTGATGTGATTGAAACATTTAAATTGTTGAGGGGGTAGTTACAGGGTTGACACCAGGGAGTTCTTTCATATGGTAGAAGAAGGATAAGGGCCATCTGCATATGTTATGAATGGAGGTAGTGAGCAAGAGAGTGAAGAATGGCTTTTTGCATGGAGAGCAGTTGTACTGTGGAATGCATTGTCTGACAGGGTGGTGAGAGCATGAATGGTGAATGAGTTTAAATAGTTAATATGACCAACATTGTGTTGTCTAAGAATATTCACATATATATATATATATATATATATATATATATATATATATATATATATATATTTTATGTCATGTAGCTTTTGGTTCCATAAGCTATGTGACATATCTAGTCAGCTCTTTATTAAATCTGTGTTGAGTGAGCAAGGATGAGGTACTAACATCAATCAAAGCTAGCCTAAATTCAGTCATGTGAGTATGTGATGATACTTATTTATTTATTGATCTTTAATTGACCATGATTTATAAACATCTAATGCCAACAAGTTTCGCTGACTGGGCTGTCCAGCTTCTTCAGGGCTTATAACGGTAAGAGAAAACTCAAAGTGGCTAGTACAGAGAAAAATTTATACGATAGTGTTACTCCATTTTCTCTGTACTGGCCACTTTGAGTTTTCTCTTACCGACTGGGCTGTCCTGAAGAAGCTGGACAGCCCAGTCGGCAAAACTTGTTGGTATTAGATGTTTATAAATCATGGTCAATTAAAGATCAATATATATTTCACTTTAACTAGACTGTAACTATAGCTAAGTATTTCCTCATTCATCAAAATTCATTTAATGATTGAGACAATTGAGAAATAATTTATTTAATGTCTCTCTCATTTGCATCAATCCATCTAAAATTAATAAAAGTTACTTCATGACATAATGTCATGTAATGTAATGTCAATGGAAATTGAAAAGATTTTAGAGATTAATTAAATATTTAGCAATGTCAATAATGGTTCTATGCCCCTCAAGTTAAAAATTACATTTAGTACAAAAAAAAAAAAAAAAGAAAAGAAAAAAGCTTTTATGTTCAGCAATATTTTATATTTTAATATCATTATGTAGGAAACTCCCAATATTTAGCCATTTTAATTTTCTCTGTGTATTTCAAAGTTACATGCTTAGGAAAGTTCAAGAAAAATCTGTGAGCAAGAGCGAGCCAAGACAATGAGTCTTCCTCTACATGATATACAGGGTGTTCGGGATAAATTTGACAGTTTCGTAAGGAAAAAGAAAATCTTCTTTGTATCTATTAAATTTAATGAATTGACAAAAAAACATTACAGGCAGAGTTAATTACAATACTATCAACAAGATTTACTCAAAATAACCACCATTAGCATCGATCACAGCTTCAATTCTGCTTCGGAACCTCGAACAAGCTGATGCTACAGTCTCCCTGGGAAGGGCCGCAAAAACTGTTTTAATTTTATCCATTAACTGGGCTTTTGTATTACTGGAAGTGCGATTGGTGTCTTTTTCAACTGCGCCCCATACAAAATAATCCATGGGGTTAAGGTCTGGGGAGTTTGGAGGCCAAACATTTGGACTGGTGAAGTCGTAGAAATTTTCAGACAGCAATTTTTGACTTTTCCCAGAGGTGTGGCAAGGGGCCGAATCCTGCTGCCATACATACGGCCTACCATTGGCTACCCTTGTTATCCAGGGCTTGACTACAGTTAGCAACTCCACGAACAAAGCCCGAATTCCAATGCCAGGGTTCTTCAACACCTGTTCCTGCAGATTTGCGAGGAATTCTGCTGTACGAACGCAATCAGATCGTCTGCTAGGGATCTTTCTTCTTGCTACATCCTCGTAGTCACCATTGCAAGTCTCTAGTTCATGCCTGATTGTTTTTACTGTATTCAGGGAGCATTGGGCAGCAGTCGTAATATCCTTATTTTGATGGCGGGCACGAATCATCATGATACAAGTTATTCTCTTCCATGATTCAGGTGGGTTCCAGCTATCCATCCTTTCTGACATCTTGTATATGAATGAAGAAGGGTCCAAACTTTTAAATGAAGAGAAGTGTGTGTTAATACATGTAACTTACGGAAAAATATAATTAATTATAAATATGTCAAATTTATCCCGAACACCCTGTATGTGATTCAAAAAAAAAAAGAGCAATTGATGCAAAGACAAATGCTCTCTAGTAGGTGTCCTGAAGATATGTCACTTGCAAACAGACATAATTTTTTTTTACATATAATAGGATATTTATCTTTTATCACTGATACAAAAGTAAATTTTAAGTATAGTTGTGAAAACTTTAAAAAACATGATTCGCAATCACTATTCATCACAAAAAATAAATTCCAATTTAGCAGTACAGTAGTGCAATCTTGGAAAAGCCAATGCCAACTACCCATCAACAGTAATTACAATGTAACCTTTTCTTCATCTCCCAATCACAAATACACACCTTTTATCTGGGAGTGACTTTCAGTTAACAGTCTTGCTGCACTGAATTGATCTTTATAAGGCAGCAGAATATTCACAGCAGAAGTATATTCATTTCACATGTAAATCTTATATGCATTTTTTTTTTAATGTTTAGAGGAAAATGGTGGCCAGTTTGGTGAAGCTGCACCTTTGATGATGCTATATAAACATAATATGCAGAAACTGTGTCTATGAAAAAGAGAATGGAGCAAATCCATGGTAAGGGGGGGGGGATAATCTATTAAAAGTATTAACTTTACTGGATACAATCACATATTTTTAGGATATACCATCCCAAGTGTGAGAACAATATTATAAAGTGGCATATCTGGGATTAATAAAGTGTCAGAATTACTACATGAGAGAAGTAGTGTTTTGAATGAAAAAGCATGTTTTTTTGGAGACAGAGGAGGCTATGGACCTGACGATATTTTGTGTATTTTAGTTGCTAGATGCAAAAGCCTACTCAAGACAAAGGAAAGTGATTGTAAATGGTGATCAGAATATTATTAAAAGTAAGCTTTAAAAGAAATAAGACAGAATTGTGTTTTGATAGAACTAAAATTCACTAGATTATCCTCAGTCCACTGGAGAATGGTAGAGATTGGTGTTTAAGATAATGATTATGAAATATCATGAAGCTCAGAGTCAGTGTTAGTAGTACAAATGAGATGTAGGATTTGAATGAGAAAACATCAAAAATTTTGGAGACTATGGATGTAATGTATTCATGCCAGGAAAGGCTAGAAAGTGTAAGGCAGACCAAGAAGAAAAAATCTGACTTTGAATGGAGACCAGAGTATTATCAAAAATATGTAGAAGTGAAAGAAGCACCTGTTTACAAGAAATAAAACAGGTCTATATTTTGGAAACACTGAAATTCATTTCATACCGAAACCTCCTGGAGAATAGCAAGAATAGCTGCCAATATAACAGCAAGCATATTGTGTTTAGGAGTTCCCAATTTTTTTGATCTTGTTGGCTTGGATCCTGTAATTTAGTGATTAAAACCTGAAGTCATGAAATGTGCATTAAAATGCAACATTAAAAATGAAATAGATAATATATATTTTTGAATAACATTTACTTGAAAAAATACTTAAGGAAATTCTTCAATCCTTCTTTATACTTCCAGGAAATGAACAAATGTGGAATCTTTATGATGATGTAAGAGCATATAGAGGAGCTGTCTGTTCAGATCACAGTTTAATAAGAGCAAAAGTAAAGTTAAAAACAAGAGACAAAATGTCACGTAAAAAAAAAACTGAAAAATTACTATTTTGCTTCTGACAGGATTATTTCCATAAAAAGCCATGACTTTAGTTTTCTCCATTGACATTTCTAGGCCATATTGTTGGGTCATTGTGTTTCATATCATTTAAATTATAAATTGATTTCTGCAGTTTGCTTTCAGTGCATGCCCACTGGAGCAGATCTTCAAAACCCTGTTTTTTAGAGTATTAATGGCACCTAGTTTTTGTGATGGGTGTCATTAATACTCTAAAAAACAGAGCTTTGAAGATTTGAAAGATGAACTTAAAGTTATCAGCAATACTTTTCTAAAAAATGGTTACAATCAAAACACTATTAACAAAATTCTCTACAAGACCTCAATAAAAAACAAAGATAAACCAGACTACAATAAAACTATAACCATTCCTTACATTAAAGGGACATCAGATAAAATAAACAGAATACTACAAATACAACCTCAAAGCCACCTTTAAACCTCCTGCAAAATTAAAAAGCTTACTCAACTCATCCAAAGACCCACTCCCTCCACTGGCCCACCCTGGAGTATACCGTATATAATTGTACCTGTAACATACCATATATAGGGGAAACAGGATGCACAATTCCTATTATACAAAAAGAACATAAACGACACATTAAATAGAATAACTATGGCTGTTATATAGGGTTGGTGAGATGGATAGGAGGGTGGTTGATGGAGAGATATCAGAGAGTGGTTTATTCAGGAGTAGAGTCCAAAAGATGGCCTGTGACTAGTGGTGTGCCGCAAGGTTCTGTTCTTGGACCACTACTTTTCAATTTGTTCATTAACGATATAGGAAAGAATCTGAGAGGAAGTGTTCAATTGTTTGCTGATGATGCAAAGTTGGGTAGAGCAATAATGAGCACACAGGATGTCAAAATTTTGCAAGATGATTTGGATGGTTTTGAGGACTGGGCAAAGGAAAATGGATGTCAATTTAATGTGGCAAAGTGAAGGTTATGCATTTTGGGGTGAAAAGATTAGCAGCAGTATATCACATTGGTTGAACCGTGCTCCAGGAGATTGACGAGGTCAAGGATCTGGGAGTGTTGGTGAATAGAGAGTTGAAGTTTAGGGGGCACAAAAGTGGCTAAATCAGCTCATCAAATCACTTGGTTGCTGAAAAATACTTTAAGAAGCAGAGACAAACAAGTTATTGTTCCTCTATATCAAGCTTTGATAAGACCCCATCTAGACTACTGTGCCCAGATATGGGAGCCAGGGTTTCTTCTGGATGGGGAGGAGATGGAGAGGATCCAGACGAGTGACCAAGATGATAGCAGATCTGTGGAATGAACTTTATGAGAACAGGATGAAGATTTGTGGGTTGCAGAAATTAGTTGATAGGCAGAAAAGGGGTGATATGATTAAGACATTCAAATTACTGAAGGGTTTCTATAGGATTAATTCAGAAGATATTGTTGAAAATAGGACTGGTGGTAGGAGGATTAGGGGCCATACATGGAAGCTGAGCAAGAATGTGGTTAGCAAGGTTGTTAGAGCTAGGTTTTTAACTTGGTGAGTGGTGAATGAGTGGAATAAGCTGCCAGAGTTTGTTGTGGGCGCCATGACTGTGAACGAGTTCAAGGCGAGGTATGATAGATACTGTGTGAATATCGAATAGTTGTTCTTGACATGATGTTAAGGCCTCCCTCGATGAGTCAGTCGACTCCCTGGAGTTGCCTGTAATAATAATAATAATAACTATGGTGAAGCTGGCCTTTCTGATCATGCCCTGAACACCTTACATAGAATTGACTGTTCTTTCTTTTAAGGTTACACGGTGATCAGCATTCATATTTATAAATTTAGGGACACAAAAACACACGTGTTGAACAGATTATTTTATTAATTACTAATAAAATAAAACTTGACGTTTCGAACCCTGTATCAAGGTCATCATCAGAAGGATACAAGTGTATAGGGAACCAAGCTACATGCTCTAGCCCTGTATGCCGGTAAACTAAATCTACGTCGTTAATTAATCCTTTTCCCTAGCCTGATCTCTAGTGATAAACAAATAAAATAAAATAAATAAATAAAAAATAAGAAAAAATAATAATAATAAAATAAAATAAAATAAAGAAAAAAAATTAATTAAAAAAATAAATAAATACAACTACAATAATTTGTACAGTTCTGATTGTTATAATATGATTTCCTTCAGTTGCTATTGAATGTTACAAACACTTCACCAGGTTGTCTTCTTGTAGTGGGATTTTTCTATGGCTAGTTTAGGTTGTTATACAGGCTGCAGATGGGTCCTCCACATTCTTTAAATGGTTAGGCCATCATTTTTGTTGAGATTTGTGTTTGAGCATTTCATATGACTCTTTAAATTTTCTCTAAAACCAGGTTTTGGTTCGGTGTAGGGACTTGGTATTTTTCCAATCAATTCTGTGGTATGTTCGGAGTGCATGGTCAGAAAGGCCGGTTTTTTCAAAATGGAGGTATTTAATGTTTCGTTTGTGTTCATCTTGTCTGATTGGGCAATCAGACAAGACGAAGGTCTCAACATATTGACTAAGGGAACAAACTCTATCCCTTTGTTTCTGATACTCCTAGCATTTATGTACAGACAATAATCTAGTTGCATGTTCTTTTGTATACTCTGGTCTGCAGTCTGCATGACACATTTGGTCAACTTGAAGGTCTCTATTCTTCTCTAATGCCTTATACATGCAGACATCTTTGCACACATTTGATGAGTCCGAACTGGCGAATACAAAGTCAAAATTGTCAAAATCAAAGTCAAAATCTCCTTGTCAATATTTCCATGACAAAGCCCATTCCCATCATTAACACAGTTATATAACATTGTTGCTCTTACACTCATGTTCTCACCATTGCTCCCTTTAGATCTCATAGCAGTTATTAATTTTTCTAGACTCCTAACACCAAATGCATTCAGATGTAGGTTATCCCTCTTATACAAATCCAATCTTCCCTCCAACTCACTCCACACATCCAAAAACTCGCATCCTTTCCTTCTACACAGCCAACGCATTGAATTGTTTTGTCATCATAGCCCTTCTGCTTAATTCATTTTTATCATAGAGGTAAAAGACTGACGATTTTCACTTTCTCACTCTTTACTTTCTTGTCTTCCAACTCTTTCATATCCTCTCTCATACTGAACTTATCACTAGTTAAGTCATTAGTGCCTACTACAATTATGAATTCATTTACTTTTCTTTTCTGTTTTTGAATTGATTCCTTCATATTATTAATTCTCGCTCCAGGAAAACTCAAAGTTATAACTCACTCATCAATAGCATGTTTTATTATAGAGTCACCAAACCAAATAACTTCTTTCGTTTTACTAACAACATCACTTACCTGATTTCCGTTACTTCCTGACTTACTTGTTTCTTATTTTGATGCTTAATTTTCATTTTATTTTATTCCTTTCATTACATGGTAATAAAAAATAAACAGCTAAATAAGTAAATAACATGAAAACATATTTTTAAAAAAATGACGATGTGGTATATACACATAAATTACATTATGATCAAATGTGTTTGAATAAATGAATTCTTTTTAAAAAGTTATAAGCTTCATGCAGTTTGTCAAGGTCTGCTTGAATGTATATGGCTCAGACAGATTAATAAAAACTACATTCCTTTCTCAACTTAGAAATAAAACAAGCTTTGCATTTTCCACACTTATGTGAGTCATTGGCCCTCAATAAATGAGAACATGTAAGATGACTGACAGATCAGAAGAAGGATCCACAAGGCTTAATAGCCTATATCTTGAAGTATAATAAGATTACTATTATTAGCAATGCTATTATTATTATATTGTATATAACAGAACAGTTTCCTCTCTTCTGTTTCTACACTGACTAGACTCTAAATAATTAATTTTCAGTACTTCCTGCCATGATTACTGATTAATTAAATTTGATCTTATTAACTGTCTGTAGTCTATATGGGGGGGGGGGGGGGGCAAATAGCATATAGAAAAAGTATGAGTTGACCTAGCAGCTGCATCTGCAGTCTCATTTCTCCAGATTCCAGCATGGATGAAAATCTAGCAACTGAACATCAAAATTAATTGTCTTCATTTCATACTATAATTTCAGACCATCACAAAGCACTGGATGTGGATTGTATACAGGAGAGGAGATTTTTTGAGTTTTATTTTTAGATTAGTTCAGGTTTTTGTTTTCGGGTAAAGGATGCTCCTATATTTGTTGTTAAAACAAAGAAAGCAGAACTATTCTTTAGTAATGGAGCACCCCTTTTTTTAATTTATCCAACTAGGTTACAGAGATGCTAAATATATGGGATTATCTTAAGCATAGAGATACTATGCTCAAATTATTGGTTCTTCATCTTCAACATCTAATTATAACATCTCAACCTGATCAAAGTTGTGGTCCATATACTACATAATCCTTATCTTCAAAAAATGCACACAGTTATGTCAAATTAATAATTCTTATTTAATATAATCTCAATCCTTTGTGTTCTGTGCAATTTCAGACCATTTCCTTAGTTCTGTCTCTCCCTAATTCCTTGTTCTTTTTACATGATTCCCTGTGATGATTTCCTTGCTGGTATTTCTCACAATTTCTCATATTCTATTCCTGTAATTTCCTTTGTTCATTCCACCATTTTATTTGTTTGTGTATGATTGATGCAATACATAAATATTGTTCTATCAATGTACAATTTTTTGCAATTCCTTCTAGTCTTTCTAGCCTTTTCTTTCTTTTTCCAGTCATTTCCTTTGTTTCATGGGAATTGAGTAGAGGAATCAAGGATTTTTTCCCTAAATGCACTATAACGAACCTTGTGCTATAACAAACTATTTCTATGATCCCTAGTGGTTTGCTGTAATGAGTATCTACTGCTTGCCCTGGCTTTCAGATTTCTCTTCTGTTGTTTAGGTTTCTTTCCCCCCCACCAATATTTAGTTGGTTTATATATCTCTTGCCAGCAGAATCTCCTCTTTTATTATTTTTAAGTGAATATTATTTTCCAAGGCATACCACCATAGCTCATTAATGCAGTGTTGGTAGGGAAGTGGGTGACTGCTTCTGAATTATTTTTGGATCATATTTTTCCTGAACCAATTATTTCTGTTTTTGTCAAGGTAGGTTTGAATGGCAAATTAACTAATTTGTGATATGTATTAAATTTATTTATTATCTTTGTCTTCTGAACATTTTCTGAATTTTCAACTGGTATATAATCTATTTCAGCTGTTGAGTTATTTGAAGACCACTATGTCCATACTCTTTTAGGTTCCCTATAGAAAAAGAAATTAGTTGCTATCCTTGGACATTTCAAAATCCGAAGTGCCACACTGTCCAATCGATGCCTCTTCAAATGGAAACCTCTTACCTATTGAGGAAATGAAGCCTTCCATAACCACTAGTTGAGTGCAATTGCATTCACTTATTGCAGCATCTATTAGGTTGTAGAAATCATCAACTTCACCAACAAGCTCTCATAGCAATATTGAAGTTGATGACTTCTACAACCTAATAGATGCTGCAATAAGTGAATGCAATTGCACTCAACTAGTGGTTATGGAAGGCTTCATTTCCTCAATAGGAAATGAAGACCTGGATTAAAGTCATATGAGGTATATAAAATAAAAAGCTAATTTCACAACTAAAAGTGAAGCTGATGTTATTTAAAGGTAAATGGCCATGAAATCTAAAATTAACTAGAAAATCAAATTATTGAAAAGGTAAACAAATTTAATTTTCTGGGATGGCACATACACCCTATCATGGAGAAGTAGATATTCATCAGAAAATAGCAAGATTTAATAATCTAACTATTTTCTGATGTGGACTTTAAGGAAAACACTCTGAAATAAAACTAATGGCAATATCGATGTCTTCATGGAAGTGACATGAACAAACTATGGCAAAGAGAGAGAGATTGAAGCAGATTTCATGTAGAAGAAATGAAATTTCTCCAAGGTGGGAAGTGATGAGACATGAACAGAATGAATGAAAGAATAAGGAAAACTTAAGAAGTCTGCAGTTTGCTACTTGATACCACTGCTGAATATCAAAGTGCAACCAAGCAATAAATGAATGAATCAGAAACGATTACCAAAACTTATCATGGAACATCAACTGGAAGAAGCCACAAGGCTTAAATAGCCTATAGCTTGAAGTAGAAGATGATTACTATTATTAGAAATGCTATTATTATTATATATAATACACAGCAAGGGCTATTATTATTAGGTCTGACCTTTGCTGAAAATTTTGCTCAAAACATTCTTAGTCTGTTGATATTTCCTGCTTTCTAGGTTTACAACCAGAAACCAGTCCCCCCCCTCCCAACTTTCTTTATATTTTAAATATAAATATAAATTAGCTAATTTTCTAATAGCTCAATTAATCCATCTACTCTTCTTTGCTTTTGGCAATATCAAACAAGCCACATGCACAAAAAAGTAGCAATGAAATTTCCATTTTGAAATTTGCTCACATCACTTGACACAAAACTATTTCCCCCCCCATTGAAAAAAGTTTATTTTCAGGTATAATATGAAAATTATTTTCATAATTTCATGCTTTTCCCTGAATAAATATCTTATATTCATTAATTATAAGGATTTCAATTTTAGCACTTTTTTTTGGCTTGGTAGCACAAATTATATTAATATGGTATGTTTCTAGTTTACACATTTCATTACCACATTTTTTATAGGATATGTAAAGGGCTTTTCTATATATTTTAAATATAAAGTAATATTTACTTACAAATTCAGAAAGATGTCTTTTAGATAATATATAATATGGCTGTGAAACAGGTAGGCCTAGAGGTGTAATCCATTCCACTGGCTCATCGCATTCTTTAGCAATTGAATGGGCACAAGCTGTCAACCAATTCTGTAAATGGCAACTGTATTTTTGTACAAAGCAACTATATTTTTGATACAACAATAAAAAAAGTAATTTTTGTACATAATATACAAACACTATATTTATTAACAAATTATAGTGAAATAAATCCCTCTCTCTGTATACTGTTGGCAGCATCTCGCTTGAAGTGGTCTTCTTCCTTTTAGCTTTTCCTCAACAACTGTAAAAGCAGGCAGTCATGTCTTAGGTCATATCCCAACCATTTCAGTATTCTCATCTGAATAGGTTAAGATTTTTTTTCTCTTTGCACTTTTTTTAAACTTCTCTATTTGTTCTTTTCTCCGGCCTTTTTACTTTTACATATTCTCCAAAAAATTTAAGGCCTCTTCTATGTGGTTGGATTTGCAGTTCTGAACAACATTTTCAAGTCTTATTAAAACAAATTCATCACCTTCATTTTAATAAAATGATTGAGGTAACTATTGTGTTACAGTAATAATTTCAATTTAATATAAACCAAGATAATTACCATACATTTTGATCTTTATATCAAGGTCCTACATATGTATATATATAAACAGTCGGGTCTCTTTTTATGCAGTAGATACATTACACAGAAAACCACATATAAAAAATCGCACAAAAAAGGCCTAAATTTACATTGAAAAATTAGGGATACGTTCCATAATTTTCTAAAACTGCATAAAACTGAAGCAAAGAATTAAAATAAACCTAAAATAGCATAAAAAAAAAGTTTATGAAAATTCAGGAAAATAAAATAAGAATGCCTCAGTTTGTTTTAAAGCTTTATTCCTTTAATTTTATTGAAAAGTAACATTTTTTTTTTTTGTCATCAGAATTATCATCGCCATTAGACAATATTTGGCAACATTTGTGAACTGGTGCAAAATCACTTTCATCACAAGAAGAGATAGTCAGCGCATCAGATCTGTATGGTAAAGGCAATGGTTCTTCAGAAACAGAATTAGCTTCACCCTCGTTCTGTGCTGATTTTTTTCTTCTGACAATGTAATCAGTGATTAAACTTTGCAATGATGATTTCACTAATTCTTTTATACAGCTCACGATATCCAGACATACAGTTCTTCAGCTCACATTGGAATTTAAAAGCTTGTTCAGAATTTGTGTCATTAACAAGAAAATGATTTTTCAATTTATTGTACAGTTCAAGACCTTCTCGAATTATATTTGCAGTGAGGAGGACAGGTTTTTCTTCCACTTCACTATCATTTTCTGGATCTTCGACGATATCTAAAGTTAATCGATATCCAATAATATCATCGTCACTTAAGACATTATCCACAAGCAATTCGTCTACATTCTGGCTAAATGTATCAAAACCTTCTCCACCAATTTCATGTACCAAAATAATGATTTCAGTTGATAATGTAGATGTTTGCACTGTTTGCAACACATCCAGGCCAAGCTGCTTTCTAGCAGGCATTTAGAGTTTGTGGTCTTATTTCAGCGATAGCAGATGCAACATGATTTAAGCAGTCCAAAATAGAAAATTTTTTCCAAACGTCAGTTACTGTTAATGATTCATTTTCTAGTTTATCCAATATAAATTGAAAAGTGTGCTTAACGTAATATTTTTTTAAAAGTAGCAATTATGCTTTGATCTAATGGCTGAATAATGCTTGTTGTATTGGGTGGAAAAAAACACTACCTGCACATTTGGATGTTCTAAATGCGGATGACTTGGTGCATTGTCAACAATTAATAAAACTTTAAAATTTAGGGCTTTTTGCTTCAGATATGTTTGCACTTCTGGTACAAAGCAATTATTGAACCATTCAGTAAATACAGCAGTTGTTACCCAGGCCTTTGTATTAGCCATCCAATGTACCAGCAGCTGTTTTAGATCTTTGTCTTTTAGAGCTTTACTAGGAGGGGTTTCAACATTCGATTTACTAGGAGGGGTTTCAACATTCGTTCTCTTGATGCATTGCTACAAAGTAACAATGTACTCAATCTTTGCTTGCTTTAAACCCACTTGCTTTTTTCTCAGACTTTGCGATTTAAGTTCGACTAGGCATTTTCTTCCAAAAAATCCTGTTTCGTCAGTGTTAAACACTTGATCGGGACAATATCCACCATCTTCAATAATTTTGGCTAACTTCTCTTGAAAATTTTTGGCTGCTTCTTCATTTGCTGCTGCAACCTCACCTGTAATCTTCATGTTATGAAGTGTATTCCTTTTTAAAAACCCATCCTTTATGTTTAATTATTAATTAATAAATAATGATCAATTATCAATTAATAAATAATGGTAAATTATTAATTAATAATAAAAATCAGCTAAATTTACAATTATTAATTAATACATTAATAAAAATACTGATAATTAATATAAAATAACCAAGGTGTTCCATGAAAATTTCAGGATTTGTGAACTGTTCCGTCCTAGGAAAAGTTTGGGAAACGCTGGATTACCCTATTATCGGAATGGATTCTCCTTCTGTTGGCATGCGCAGAAGTGCGAAAGGTCTCATATCTTTGGGTGTACTATACTGCATAACTTCAAATCCGCATAAAAAGAGACCCGATTGTGTGTGTGTGTATATATATATACACACACACACACACAAAAAGAAAAAAGCTGCATTATAGTACACATAGTATGCTGAAGTATCACTAATTTGGTACTTTTTTGTCAACCTTTCACACTGCTGGCATGACACCTCTGATGGAAAAAAAATTATTACCTTTAAAATTTATGTTATGCTGATGTAGCCTACTGTACTGAGGAACAGATATAGTTATCAAAATATTCATATTAATTCTGACAATATTCACACAAACCATAATTTATGTATTAAGTAATGGATGAACTTCACTGCTCACTATGAGACTGCCACCTTGCTAATTTATAGTATATCTGCTCTTAAATGGATAATTTTTCCAATCAACAGGTTGTGAATCTGATGCCCATTATGGATTTTGTTGTAAATATTTTTACGTAATAGATGAATTTCACTGCCCACTGTGAGATCACCACTTTGCTTACTGAATGGTCTGAAGCAGTTTGGAAGAAAAGTATAGAGAACCAGGTGATCTAATCTTTAGCCCACTAATGGCACTAATTTATGTAGGTGAACTTTCATGGGCATATTCACATTAACCACCCACTCAGCCACAGAGGAAGAATTATATCTGCCATCTTACACTTCATATCCATGATATATTAATGTTATCACGATGGGTACTGCAATTTAATTGTACTCTTCACATCCATGTTTTTGTTGATGGAAATATGTACCATAGTCAGTTGGTATTATTATTATTTTTTTTAAGAGGCAATTTTTATTGAATCAAGCAATATAACTAAATTCCTGGCAGGGTGTGGAATGATAAGTCTTTAGTTATTTGTTGCATTTCAAATTTGAATTACTTTCATATGGCTGCTGGATTCTCAGAAGCATGGTATACTACTGTGACTAGGATTTTGAGCTATGAAGCTGGTTTGAAACATGTTAAAACATTAGTTGTTAATAAATAATTTTATTTATTTTGTTCATGTAGTGTTGCATGTATACTATTAAAATTAATATAATCAACTGCTAACATTTTCTACATGTCAGTTATGAAAATAATTATCTTAAATTACTTTATGCTACACTGATTCAGAATACACTGGACAAGATATGTTTGCAGCAAAAACCAAAAATCTATTACTATCAGGTCTATCCTATCCTCTCCTGTAGTCCTTAATGGAAGGTTGGATCACTCATGGCTGAGCCATGAATGTCTAATGGGTGTAGAATTAGACAGATGGCACCTATCTCCTCTTCTGTCTTTGTCTATATATGTCCTATGGCTGTATCCTGTATGTTCACAGGTCCAGTTTGCCTGTTTGTGGGATGAAAAACCCCAGGATAAACTGGGGAAAAAGTCCACGCCCAAGACCGGCTAACTTGGCTATGGCTGAGGAAGATCCTTCATCTCCGACGGGAATCTAACCTAGGGCACTCCTTCCCCAGGCATATGGTTGTGAAGCACAAAGTCACTAAGTTAATCATGCGGACACTATTAGGTCTAAAATAATAAAATCTAGAAAAATCAAGGCATGGTTGATAAATGTAGTATTTAATAGTAAGATCTTAAATAACTTCAACTTTTTGGATAAAACTTGAACCAAAGTGGAAAATATCATATCTGCTAGTCAATTCAGTAAGGTCTAGTTGTTATAACAACTTTGTTAAAATTAATTTCATGTGAAGAGCCATGAGCTGTAGAGTGAACTAATAACTTTAATATACACTGCAGAAAAATTGAAAATTTTGAAGTAGAATATTCTGGGGAAAAAAAAAATGCTGACTGATTTAGCCAGAGAGCCTCGTAACAAATTTCTTTACAAAAAACACTTTATGATGGACTCAAGAAGTTAATCTTGGAAAAAAGAAATCTCATTTAAAGTTTCTGGCAAGTAAGTCAACAGAAATGAAAGAATACAGAAAAAAAATGTAAGACAGCTAAGTCATGAACTGTCATAAGATGGCTAATCAAACAAAAGTAGTAAAGTAAGGGCGAAGACTTTAGGAAGAATTTAAAAAGATAATGATCACAAAAGTAGTAAACTGTTCTAGAGGATATTCAATGAGCTTTGAAATGGAAGAATGAATCCTGTAAAAAGAATCAGAGATGATAACGGTAACATGAAAACTGCAGATATTCTAGATGTCTGAAGTAATTACTTAAAAGACTACTGAATGAAACAAGAAGCGACAGAACAGTGGGTAGAAAATATTCAAGAGGAATGCAATCAGACATATCAATACAGAATGTGTAATATTTGAGGTTTAAAACAGACAGAAATCTGAGATGTGGAAAAGAAGCTAGAGTAGTGATATCTAAAGGCTGAAATATGGAGATGGTGCTCAAATGTGATCAAGCTTGGTCAAAAAAATTGAATTCCATATAATTGAAGCAGCATAGACCTCTGAATATCTATTTCAAAAAAAAAAAAAAAAGAGAGAGATAGAGATTAGAGGAATTTCCCTTCTAAGCATTATAGGTAAGATTTATGCAAACAAACTTGAGAAGACACTAAGAAAAATTGTTACAAAAGCATTACAAGTTGAAGTCAGTAATCTGATATAAAAAGATAAGCAAAATACCCTAGATCAGAATGTGCCTTTTGACTGCAACTATATTTTTTAATTAAAAATAAAATGAAACTTAATGAAGTGATTGTATATATTTTTGATATATACAATCTTTGAAATAACGATCTTTGAAATTTGGAATGGAGATTGCAGTTAGTTATGAACAAGTATGATATTAGTGATAGGTAAAATAATAAGATGAAGTTCCACTGAATTTAAATTTAAAGCAGGTATGAATAAAGGAGTTAAAAGCATAAAAATAATACTATTAAAAGATGAGAATAAATCCAGTAATGAGTAGGTGAAGTAAAGCCATTTTGAGAAAGCTGCCATCAGAATAACTGATCTAGGGTACTCCATAATATAAAAACTTTGTTTATCGCTTTATATCACAGATCTGTATTTTAAGTTTTGTAGATCTGTAAAAGATTAATATTAATAGTGCTGTTATTAGCAACAACCTAACACAGTAGATGCCAGACCAAATGGAATCCTTTCCATCATACCTTTTGTAAGAAGGGTGGAATACATGCTTTTGTCAGGTCTGACATTCCATATCAAAGGTTATTAAACCTCACATCCCCTCTTAAGTCTTCTGACTCAAGATTTCAGATTTAATTTGCTGCCTTTACTCCTAATTCAGATGATCATGCTCATCTCTATTTATCTTTGAAAGTTGATTTTATGCAGTCTAATTAATTATCCAAACAGCGAAAACATCTTCTTTGAAGACTTCAATGTTCATAACTCACACTGGCTTCCTTTCTCCAACTTCACAGGTCAAGCTAGAAGGGAAGCCAAACTATTAATACAAGTTATTCATCAACCTACCTGTATGATAGATAATCCTTATAATTTTCCCAACACTGTAGACCTTTCTTATTCAGTTCTTCTGCTTCCAAGTACACCACCATTGTTAGCTTGCCTCTTCACAGCTGAACCATAATCTTGACTATGTCTCTTTTTCTACAGATCAACTTTCTCCCAACTAATCTCTATGCCTTTTTATTTTAATGGTCTCATTACCATTTCCACTAAATAATTAAAATGATCCTTACTGGAATGAGAGCTTTCATTCCTCAGTCTACTCATCCCCCCCCCCCGACTCCTACCATAGCCTGTTTCTTTAATATGTGTGCCAAAGCAGTCCAAGATTTGGTACACATAAAAATTTGGTACACATTCAATGGCTCAAATAAAAAAATACCCAGCTTTTATTCAGCTTACACTACATAAGAACCATAAAGCAAATCATCAACTAACCAAATGGCCAAATGTAAAAAAAAATTGCCTCATAGTATTTTCTTGGAGTAGAAAAATATGCTGTTGATGCAATAACAACATTATTCGTGTTTGAATAACAGCCCGTATATTCAGTTTATTAGCATATAGATCAAGTTTTACTGACTTGATAAGTGATTTGAACTGTTTGTGTTCATCACAGACCATACAGAAACCTTAAAGCAGCAATAACAGTTGGTTAAATATAACACTGCAATCCTATATCAAAAAGTTAAATTCATCATAAGTGAATCATTGGTACAGGAACAGTAAAATGTTAAAATATAGAGTAAAAGGACTTTAATTTGGAATAAATAATATACTAACATGGAGGGCATTATGATTTCATTTGTATTTTATGGCTAAACATCATAAAGGCTTAGAAAATTTACCAAATAGCTTATGAGAAAATTATATTCTCATATCGTATGTTAAAATTTTGAAACTATTTTTTCCAGTTGCCTATAAAATATGAATGAATCCATAATATCCTCCTTTCAGTATCTTACTAATGCCAAATTGAAGCCTCTTGGCTCAATACTTTTAATATTTGACAATTTTATTATATTTATGGAAAGCAAAAATTCAATTCTCACTTTTTAACAAAGAGGAGCCTAAACGTTTTGACATTTGTGACGTAAAATAAACAGAAATAGGGGATATTAGAAATCCACGTTTATTTCTTAGCAAATATATGTTCATATTATTTACTGACTGAATTCCGAGAATTAGAAAACACAAATTAATTTAATTTAACACACAACATGTTTCGTCAGAATGCCGACTTCTTCAGGCGTGAGAACATTAAAAGCAAACATAAAAAACATCATAAAGAAACATTGTACCACTACAATAACAGACTATGAACTGGAATTAAGTTTGAACTGAAGCTACGGTCCAGGCTAAAGCTCTATTATTAGGCATATATGAGCATGACTTCACGGGTGCGCCAGTATCCGATAGTAGAGCTATGTGAGTCTGCGAAACTATAACTAAGGTTACTGTTTATGTGAGAAGAGTCTAGGATAATTTCTTTGGATTCAACTATGCGGCATGCTACTTCATCATGGCATATATGAATGTTTGATGTTGTATTCCAGTCTATTTCGTGTTGGCGGCCTTCATTATTTGTGTTCACTGAGAAGAGGACATGGCTTGAGAGGGTCTGGTTCTACTATAAGTGATGTCTCTCTGATGTTCTTCAAGATGAAGGAGGATGGACTTCTCAGTTTGGTCATAACATGACTTCCCACAGTCACATAAGATTTTATATACACCTGAAACTAAAAATGGTTGTGAGCCTGTTTTGGTTGGCTTAGAATTGATCTGAGTTTAGGAAGAGTGGAAAAGCATGTTTTCATGTTAAATTTTTTCAAAATTCTTCTTAGTTTCCAGGAGAGCGAGCTGATGTATGGTAAAGAGATATAACCCTTGGGGCTGTCCTGTGTCTCTGTATCAGTATAGTTGTTTATTGATAGTTTCTGAAGAGTAGCCATTATTTGTGAAGGTTCTTTTGAGATGTACTTCACTTTTTAGCTCCTCCTCATCTGACAATACAGACCTGGCATGATGAGCTAGAGTGGAGATGATACCTAACTTCTGTGCTGGATAGTGGTGCGAGGACACATGTAGGTATATCTCTCTCTCTCTATATATATATATATTAAAGATACCAAGAAATTTTATCATCATCAAATTGCTGTCTTGTACTCTCAAGGGGTGAACAGGATATTATGATAGTACTGCATGAAAAATAAACATCATTACTAACTTCCTATCTACAATTTTACTCCAAATCAGTGTTACTTGTCAAGACTCCAACATTATCAGATCTTATATTTCTGTCTTCTAAGGCACATTTTACTGTATCAAACCACTTATATCTTTACATCATTACTAACTACTTCCTATCTACAATTTTACTCCAAATCAGTCTGTTACTTTATCAAGACTCCAACATTATCAGATCTTATATTTCTGTCTTCTAAGTCACTTTTTACTGTATCAATCCACTTATATCTTGGTCTTCCTCTGAGTTGTTTTGCTGCCAACCTGGCAGAGAACACTTGTTTTACTAATCTTTCTTCGTTTATTCTGTTCAAGTGACCATACTACCTGGCATTAGCTCTGCTAATGGATTCCTGGATGCTGACAATGTCAAGTTCTTACCTAATATCTTCGTTTTTAATATGATATTACCATTGATACCATCTATTCACACCCCTAATTTTTCTCAGGACTCTCATATCTGCAGTCTCCAGTCTTTGGTCAAGGGTTATATTTCTAACCCAGGTCTCAGAGTACTCTCTCTCTCTCTCTCTCGTATTCCATATAAATTTATTCAGCTTATTTTCACCATGCCAGCTTTACTGATTCTGTTGTCTATTTCCATATTTAATTTACCATCTTCACTAAAAATCATGTTTAAGTAGCTGAAAGGTTTTACTTGTTCTATAGGTTCTCCATTCACGATGTAGTTGATATTTTTAATGCTTCTGCATACTTTCATTGTCTTTGTCTTGTTATTGATGACCTTCATAACCATATCTACCACAACAGTTATTCAATTTAGTCAGGGAATCTTGCAGACTTGTAGCGGATTTTTTAGAAGTATAACATCATCCGCATAAAGCAAAGAGCGGACATTAACATCTCCAATTTTGATATCGTGTTTAATACCACTTTCCTTCATAATGTGATCCATATAGATAATGAACAACAGAGGGGATAATGTATATCCTTGTCTGACACCAGATATAACATTAAACCATCATCCTGTACTTCCTTCAATTCTAACTGTTGACTTACAACTCAAATAGAGACTGCGTATTGCGGGATATAATGCCCCATTGACACCATATAACTGTAGAATTTTGAATAGCTTCTCTCTCTCTCTCTCTTGGCACCTTGTCATATACCTTTTCCAGATCTACAAAACTTATATACAGATCTTTGTTATATTCTATATGTTTTGTCAACTATTTGTTGTAAAGTGAAGATCTGATCCTGACATCCTCTATTTGGCCT